>NC_054704.1:80357048-80444548 GCF_016097555.1 Gigantopelta aegis
GGCATAGGTTGTGTGGATTCGGACGACCGCCCCCTGCCCCCACCCTCCGCCGAGGCTAAAACAGTTGCTGTTGAGGTTTTTTTTTGCAATATTAGTGCAGTCTTAAACTATTCATATAGGTGTCCAGGGAAAATGTAGACAAAAGGATCCGGTAAGTTCATATTCGAATCGCCCAGATCCAAACCATGCTCCGCCCCTGAATTGTGTATTGAAAGAATTGCCCGAAATAGCTCATAAGGCCCCTGCGCGTGCTGTAACCTCACCGTGGTGCAGGGGTGTAACATTCTCTTTGAGAATGGCCAATACAGCACATATTGAAGTTTTGAGTAAAAGTCAGTATCTATCTGTGATATTTGTATTTTTGCACAATTCTTTACACTGTGTTTTTATTTAAATCTTGAATTTTTATATTGATGTTGATCATCACTTTGTTTGCATTACCATAGTTTGACACCCAATAGCCGATGTATTTTTCGTGCTGGGGTGTCGTTAAACATTCATTCATTGAGCTCATAAAGATCAATATTAAATATATTGGCTTTATATAACATACATTGTAATCTGCTATAAAATGTACCGTATATATCTATATATATGTGTCTATTTTATCTCTATATGCTAGAGCGGGATTTAGCTCAGTCAGTATCTAGCGCTCGCCTGGAGTGCTTGCGTCGTATGATCGAATCATCTTAGTGGACCATTCTCTGGTTAGCGGTTTTTCGTCCCAACCGATGCTTCACGACTGGTATATCAAGGACCGTGAAATATGCAGTCATATCTGTGGTAAAGTGCATATAAAAGATACCTTGCTTCTAATGGAAAATTGCAGCGGGTTTTCTTTCTAAGATGTCTAATTATCCAATGTTTGACATCCAATAACCGATAATTAATAAAATCAATATGCTCTAGAGGGGCGGGACGTAGCACAGAGGTAAAGCGCTCGCTTGATGCGCGGTCGGTTTGGAATCGATCCCCGTCGGTGGCCCCATTGGGCTATTTCTCGTTCCAGCCAGTGCTCCACAACTGTAACAAAGGCCATGGTATGTACTATCCTGTCTGTGTGATGGTGCATATAAAAGATCCCTTGCTGCGAATCAAAAAGAGTAGCCCATGAAGTGGCGACAGCGGGTTTCCTCTCTCAATATTTGTGTGGTCCTTAACCATATGTCTGACGCCATGATATATAACCGTAAATAAAATGTGTTGAATGCGTCGTTAAATAAAACGTTTCCTTCCTTCCCAATCTGATTAAAATTAGCTCTACTGGTCTACCAGTAGATCTAATAGCATTGCGTGGACTCCCATGTCCAGGTGACATTTCATCAATAAATAACAATTTAAATATCGACCAATTACACGTCGCCTTTTATAGCGTTATTCAGAAGCATACAAATTCTAAAAATATCGGGCGAGACTATTTATACAATAGGCGAACTTGTAGGTCTATTTCAACATATAAAAAAACAGGGGGAAAAGTGCGTAAAAAACTCTGAATTGTATACTAGTATAAAAAGATTTTATGGCTATACCATCAACGGGGTTTTTTTCCGTCTTGAAACGAATTTTATATAAAATGTTATATTGAAATTCATCCGAATCATTTCGTATACCCTCGGCATAATCCCGAATGTTTTCAAATTCTTTTCAAATCACTGGCATGATTTTGCAAGTAAGGTTTTGATTGGTCAAATGAAAGGTCAACTGGACATGAACTCCAACGGGGTGATGTTAGATCCACATGTAATAGTAATTAACCAGTGGAGTGGGTTTTTTCTGGTGTTTTTTTTCGCTTTCACAACTTAGTTTTTTTTTTAAATATTTATTTTCCCCAGTCCATTCTGACCATGTCAAGGTTGGGGAGCCTTGAATTCATGGCCTTACATCAAAGTGATATAATTTATATACAAGTACATATATCTAATTTGTGGAATACTAATGTTATATAGTCATGTATAACAATTTGATACATAAATGCATTTGTAATGTTTGTGTATAAATTAAAGATTGGCAAAAAACTAAACAAATTGCTATAACGCATAAAATGAAAAGGACTGGGAAATATAGGAGAAGAAGAAAGAAGATATAATGGTTAAAACACATAATAATAAATTGATAAATAAATAAACAAAGAAACAAAGAAAACAAAACAAATAAATAAACAAATAAAATAAATAAATAAATACATGGGGGGGGGGGAGAGCTAATTTTAATTAGATTGCTTCCTTCCTTCAATGTGCTCTAGTGGTACCGTTAAACAAAACAACTTTTTACGTCTACATAAAAGGGTCATGTTTTCTTGATCTATCTGGCAATCGCCCTCACTAGACTAATTTTTTCTAGTGTCCAACGAATGATATGTTCAAAAATCCTTGGTATATACTGCCCTGTCTGCGAGAAAGCTCTTATAAACGAACACTTATTGTTATTCGGTAACAGCAGTCAGTGTGGCGACCAACCAACAAGTGTGGCAATAAACATATCTCACATACCTACTACAGATAATAGAAAAAGAAATGTTTGATTTATTCATACATACATGCACTCAAACACATTTTATTTACGGTTATATGGCGTCAGATATCTGGTTAAGGACCACACAAATATTGAGAGAGGAAACCCGCTGTCGCGACTTCATGGGCTACTCTTTTCGATTAGCAGCAAGGGATCTCTTATATACACCATCCCACAGACAGGATAGCACATACCACGGCCTTTGATATGCCAGTTGTGGTGCACTGGCTGGAACAAGGGGCCCAGCGACGGGGATCGATCCCAGACCGACCGCGCATCGGGCGAACGCTTTACCACTGGGTTACGTCCCGCCCACAGATAATAGGTACCGTAATGTTTCAATTAAGAGACCACGGACGTCCCGGATTTATAACGACAGCTCCTAATCTAGAATGTATAGTTCCGGTATAATAGTTTCTACACGTGCACCACACTGGCATTGTAACCCGACGCCCCCGTGTACACACACAACACGGTCGTTGCTTTCTCGTTTATATAAATCAAAAGGCGAACCAGAGCGGCTGGTAGTCGCACTAATTCCCTCGGAACACGGCGATGATGAGGGCAGAGCAAAACCAGTAGATGTGATTGTGCTTCAGCTATAACCGGACTTTCACCTCCCATGTATTCCTTCTATTCAGGTTTTGCTGATATAACAATGGTAAAAAAACAGTATATTTTTTGTTCAAGGTGGAGGTACAACGTTTAAAAAGAGCACTAACTAACATAAATAATAAACAACAACAATCAAACAAACAACCAAACCCCACCAAGCTTACGAAGAAGATATTACAGATACATCACTAAACACAAATAAATTCATGGTGTTCATTTGCCAAACAGTGGATTTTTCAAGGCATCCCCAGAACCCCCTCCCCTGAAACCGCGCCTGTATAACTGCTGACCAAATTGAATTTATTATGTAATTATATGTCTGAAATATTATATGTAATTTATACCTATATATATTTGTTTGTCCGTCAGTATGTGTTTATCTCTCTCTCTCTATCGGATATCTATCAATCAATCTATCTATCTATCTATCTATCTATCTATCTATCTATCTATCTATCTATCTATCTATCGATCCATCCCTCCCTCCCTACCTCCCTCCCTCCCTACCTCCATCCCTCCATCCATCCATCCATCCATCCATCCATCCATCCATCCATCCATCCATCTATCGATGTATCTGTCTATCTGTCTATACAGACAGACAGACAGACAGACAGACATACAGACACACACACACACACACACACACAGAGACATCTATCGATGGTTTTATACCACCCCAATGGTGCATCCAAAGTAATGTACGTATAATCAACATACAAGTTCAGGTCGGGGAAACAACCGTATTGAACTGTACAGTATGTATCTACTAGCCACCATTGACACGTGGGAATAAAGGAAACAACGCGGGTTTTATAGGATGCACCATCTTGGCCAAAGGAAAGTAAAATACTGTTTAAGGTTAAGTACAAGTTGTCCGTATAACCAGTTCTTTCCGGATGCAAGGCTGTATATTATTATGTGAAGCCGAAAGGAAACAAATTTCATGTGTGTTCGTTGATCTTTGGACTGTTCAGATTTGCTAAGCCTGACAACAATATTTTTTTCATGCAATACACACTTCGTGAGTACACAGTTGTTTAACATATGGTATTTTATTATGTTTGTACAAAACAAAGCATAAGCATATAACCGCCCCCCCCCAAAAGAACTACAACAAACAACAACAACAAAAAACCCATAAACAAAACAACAACAAAAACAAAAAACAAACAAACAAAAAAAAAAAAACAAACAAACAAACAAACAATTTGCCCACAACCCTTCACAAACAATTATCCAAAAACAATCAACCAGCAAACAAAACTCCAAAACAAACCTCCACCACAACCATCACTAAAATAAAACAAAAAAGAAATAAACATAAACAAACAAAAACAAAACAAAACAAACACATACACACATGTACACACAAGCACACAAACAAACAAAATAACAAGGAAATAAATAAATAAATAAATAGATAGATAGATAAATCAATAAATAAATATATAAAACACTTAAATAACAAAAGGATATAAAATATATGTTTACCGAAGGCTTTGTTCTTACTGCGACACGACCCATTGGGCTATTTCTCATTCCAGCCAGTACACTACGACTGGTATATCAAGACCATGGTATGTGCTATCCTGTCTGTATAATGGCGCATATAAAAGATCCCTTGCTAATAATAGAAAAATGTAGCGGGTTTTCTCTCTGGGATTATACGTCAAAATTACCAAATGTTTGACATCCAATAGCCGATGATTAACAAATTAATGTGATCTAGTGGTGTCGTTAAACAAAAATAAACTTTTTTCTTCTTCTTCTTCTTTTTTTGTTTTGCTGCAAGACCAGATTTTTGCTGTCCCCAAGAATTGTATGTATGTTGGGGGTTTTTTAGCGCCCTAAGTGCTTGACATTTTATTTCAACTTAATTTTTGTACTTATATCCAATTAAGTTCAACATTGCTTTCCTAGGGCCTAATTCACTTTAACTCCCTAAGCTATTTTAGTCAATACTGAATCATCCTTACAAATCGTTTTGCACCGCAAGATCGTCAAACTGCGAGAGTTTAAGTGAAGTCTCTGGTTAGTTGTTAGTGATTGTCATTTCAATATAGTAATCAAAACAGCATTGGTACGTAGACTTCAGCAAGGCCAGTGTACTTGAAAGCTTAGTTGGTACTATCAACTACCCTCCCCACACCCCCAATTGATGTGCAAGCAATAAAAATGACTCACCCTGTCCGCCGAACAGACTGTTTAGAATACAAATACAACGTATATAATGACAACAGAATAAAGTATATAAAGTATTAAACCTATAACCTTATATGCACATTAAACGCATGTGTATAAAGGGGAGGGTGTTGAGGTTCAAAACCCCCTGCTCCAGCGATTTAAAAAACCCACCCCATATATGTTCCGGGGGAGCACGACCCGACCTCCCCCACCCCAGAAACGTCGGTCGTCACAGTAGACCCCCCCCCCCCCACACACACACACACACACCACCACCACACACACGCCTGCACAATTTCTTGCACACGCAACTACAGTATTTAAAATTATCTGAACTATATACATGTATATATTTAATATTCACTGCATGTTCTCCGTTCATCATTAACACCATCTCAAACCGCCACCTGCAATTTGCGATTTATTATTCAATAAAAATACTAAATAAAAAAATACCAGAGCGGTTTTTTTTTTTTTTTTTTTTTTTTTTTGTAAGCAAAGCGAAACACGAAAATCTCATTAAGGTGGGTACAGCAATCTTACCCCAGATCACTGCCCTAAATCCGTGTGAAGTAATCAGGCATAAAACCCGACATGTGTTTTGTCGAGATCATAATTACGCGCGGCCGCTAGCAGGTTGTCATATCAAATAGATCAACAAGAGGTATCATATTTTCTCGTGGAGCAGGACGGTGACCGCGGCTTTTTAACGCGGTGCGAAAGGCACTTAATAAATTTATTATCTGACAAGTTGTGATTGATTCATCTAGGATTAAGATGACAATCGTTAAAAAATTTATATATAAAAAAGAGAATGCGACTTTTCGCAAAATAATATTATTTGATACAATTATGATCATCAGTGCTAGTCATAAACGATTAATGCACAAGTGTATTATATGGGGGAGAAGGGGGCGAAAAGAAATGAGAAGAAGAAGAAGAAGAAGAAGAAGAAGAAGAAGAAGAAGAAGAAGAAGAAGAAGAAGAAGAGAACCTAATACAAAATAACAAACAAAACAAGAACTGAAAGAAATTATTTTTTAAAGAAAAAACACAATAATAGGCCTATATTTTATATTTCTTCATCACAGTTCTGAATGTAACGACATCAAGACTATCATCAACAACACCAGCAACAATTTAACAATAAGCCCAACCCCCCCCCCAAAAAAAAAAAAAAATGTTTTTTTAATTTAATGTCTGTAGTTGCTAAAAATTTATTTAATGCGAAAAAAACACAGTGTGTAGACCTACCTCAGAAACTATGGCCAGCAGCTTTATAATTAACTGCCATATCGTATTTCAAAAATAATATCATGTAGGGCCTACAAAATATCTGTATACCACAACCAGTACTAGTTTAGTAGCTAGCGAGTGAGGCAGGGGAAGTAACTCTGCGTAACGTAGATTCTTATCTGATGTAACAACTCTTGTATTATACTCATTTTCTATTGCCAGGCAAGGCACTGGCGTAGCCACGATTTTATATTGGAGGTGGGGGTGGGTAGGTGATTGGGGTGACTGCGATTGGGGGTATTGCCCCCATGAACCTCATGGCTATGCCAGTGCAGCCAAGGGCCTTCGAAGGTGGAGGGACTAAGGGGTTTTGTCATCTAGGGGTGGATATTGAAGCCGTGTCCACTACTATGATATCCGACCCCGACCCCCCCCCCCCCATCACCACCATCCTTTGATGTATACTAGCTGTCAATTATTGATTCACTTTCCCTTCAGTGAAAACTTAGCTGTAGCGCCTGTAGTCCTGAGTTATGAGTCGTCAGGCATTGCAGGAGCAGAATTACTTTACCTGTCTGTAGCACGCTCTACTGGTATATGTCTGTTTGTTTTGTTTAACGACACCACTAGAGCACATTGCTTTATTAACCATCGGCTTTTGGATGTCAAACATTTGGTAATTCTGGCATTCAGTCTTAAAGAGGAATCCCGCTATATTTTTCATTTGTAGCAAGGGATATTTTATATGCACCATCCCAGAGGCAGGATGGGACATACCACGGCCTTTGTGCACTGGCTGGAACGAGAGATAGCCCAATGGGCTCACCGATGGGGATCGATTCTAGACGTACCGCGCATCGTGCGAGCGCATTACCGCCGGGCTACGTCCCACACCTTGGTATATCAAAGGCCGCGGTAACCCTGTCTTGTCGGTGGGAAAATGTAGGCTATATAAAAAATCTCTTCCTGCTAATAATAATAATTTAATGTTTAACATTCAATAGCTGTCGATAAGTAAATCAATATGCTTTTGTTGAGTCCTTAAACAAAACCAACTAACTTCCATTCACTGTTGTACATAATGTACGTCAGAGGTAGAGCGCTTGCTTGGGGTGTCATGGGTCGTAGAATTCAACCCTTTGTTTTGTTTAACGACACCACTAGAGCACATTAATTTATTAAAGTGACAGACCCAAGTTTTAGTTTTTCACTGTTAGAGCCGTTTTTGATAATCGAAATCAGACATTATTTAGATTTTATTGTTTAGATTATCCATTTGACTTCATCCGAATTGTTTCTGGCCATCTAATACCACACACAAAATGCATTTTTTTCATAATTCTAAAAACACACGCATCTCTGAGAAGTAACAGCTATGAAGACGAACTCCTGTCTATTATTTAAACAATAAAAAAGGTATTTTCCCCGTTTCAACCTCACAGACTCTTGGTCGCTCTCTTGTAAGTTTTTACAAATGTGTAACATGTTTGTAGATTAACAAAACATAGTATCCCATTTCCACGGGTTGACACTAGGGTCTGCGACTTTAATAAAACATTTGGTCATTGTGACACGTAATCAGAGGAAACCCGCTACATTTTCACATTAACAGTAGCGTATCTTTTACATACACTTCCCCACCGACAAGACAGCACATGACACGACCTTCTATATAACAATCATGGGCTACTGTTTGGTACGTTAAAAAAAGCAATAAGAGAATATGTCCACCGGGAAGATTCGATCCTTCGACCCATTCACCCCAGTAGAGGTATTTTCCAACTGAGCTGAACACCGCCCGTTGTACACAATGGATTGTTTTATAATACAAAAGCAAACTAAACCGATTTTTCAAGACGGTACCCACAGTTTCGTTTATTCATATTAGCATTACTGCAAAACAGCTACATAGGGTTACAAACGAATCACTACGCATTTTACATTGTGGTTAGAATGATGGAAATACATGGTGAAAAGGTATCAGGCCAGCTAATTCCCCCCCCCCCCCCCAAAAAAAAAAATCTCTATCGTCTTTGTCTGAATTTGGGGCGGGACGTAGCCCAGTGGTAAAAGCGCTCGCTGGATGCGCGGTCGGTTTGGAATCGATGCCCGTTAGTGGGCCCATTGGGCTATTTCTCGCCCCAACCAGTGCACCACGACTGATACGTCAACGGCCGTGGTATGTACTATCCTGTCTATGGGATGGTGCATATAAAAGATCCCTAGCTGCTAATCGAAAAGAGTAGTCCATGAAGTGGCGACAGCAGGTTTCCTCTCTCAATATCTGTGTGGTCCTTAACTATATGTCCGATGCCATATAACCGTAAATATAATGTGTTGAGTGCGTCGTTAAATAAAATATTTCCAGCATTGTTTGAGGGGGCAGTCCCCCCCCCCCCCGTCCCCCACCCTCATGTCGTATGCTTATGACGATACACGTTCAAGGTTCAGACATGGTAATTTCCTGACGAGTGTACCGTATCTTGTAAAACAAATCATGTAAAATATCCCTTGCTAATTATCAGAAAATAGCATTCTCCTCTACCAATACAGACCAACAGCTACAATTACACTACTAGTATTCCTGATTCTCTAACAGCCTGGGACCGGCCTCGGTGGCGTCGTGGCAGGCCATCGGTCTACAGGCTGGTAGGTACTGGGTTCGGATCCCAGTCGAGGCATGGGATTTTTAATCCAGATACCGACTCCAAACCCTGAGTGAGTGCTCCGCAAGGCTCAATGGGTAGGTGTAAACCACTTGCACCGACCAGTGATCCATAACTGGTTCAACAAAGGCCATGGTTTGTGCTATCCTGCCTGTGGGAAGCGCAAATAAAAGATCCCTTGCTGCCAATCGGAAGAGTAGCCCATGTAGTGGCGACAGTCGGGTTTCCTCTCAATATCTGTGTGGTCCTTAACCATATGTCTGACGCCATATAACCGTAAATAAAATGTGTTGAGTGCGTCGTTAAATAAAACATTTCTTTCTCTAACAGCCTCTAGTTAGTATAGTATGTATACTGAACACAAAAAGAAAATCGAATATAATTTTCAGCAGTAACAATATGATATGAAGAAATCAACCCATATTTAGATTATGGCAGTTGCGTAGGCAGAATTTTGTATGGGAGGGGGGGGGGGGGGGGGCATGTGTAGTGGGTTATGACACAAGAACCTTTTTAATATTATTAATAAGGGAAAAGGTAAATATTTCCCGGGATGGGGGGGGGGGGGGGGGCATGGCCCCCCTGGCTACGCCACTGGATTAAGGAGAGTTGATATACCGTTTATCATTTCACAGAGTTGAGCGTTTATAATCAAGTAAACCTATTGTAATTAAAAACTAATAATAACAACCCTGATTTGCGTTTCTTTTGGTGTTCGGTATATATAATATGTGAATGCCTGTTAAGACTCTATCTATTTGGTAAATACCGTACGGTATTAATTTGTTAGTAGCAATGGATCTTTTATATGCACTATCCCACAGACAGGATAGCATATATCACGACATTTTATATACCAGTCGTAAAGCACTGGCTGGAACGAGAAACAGCCCAATCGGTCCACCAACAGGGATCCATCCTAGAGTGACAGCGCACCGGGCGAGCGCTTTACTACTGAGCCCCTAATAAATATAGTTAGACTTTAAGTAAATATTTATTTCCTTTCGTAGAACCTTATCTAGCTTTAATAATGCCCTATTTTGCTTGCTGGAGAAAAAAGTTTGTTTACTGATCTGTGTTCTTATTTTTGTAAGACTAGGTTCGACCCTCTTTCGTTCAGTACAGCCCCTCATCAGCCCCCCCCCCCCCCCCCCACCCCCCATCATCTTAGCACGTCTGTCTTTATCAGGTGTGTTCACGTTAGATTTTATCACACTGTGATGGGATGACAAGGTTCGGCTGCCTCCCACTATAGGTAACTAAAGCCGGGCACATACATCTACGATTCCGTCGAGCGATAAATGTCATACAATGAAATCGGATTGGAACAGCCGATGTCGCAACTGTGTGATTATACATTACGATTCGAGTTTTATCGGAAATGGGACTGTCAGACGATGAAATCGGCGTTGCGGGAAACTTGACATGTTAGACATTTCTTTCGACTACCTCCCACCTGTTGCACGATGAAATCGGTATCGTAAAGATATAATGCCGAGAATGACAAGTCTCTAGCTGAATTTTGCAGACCTGCGACGATTTTAACCTAAGAAAATTAATAAACATTACAAGGACATAGCACAGTGATAAAGCGTTCGCTTGATGCGCGATCGGTCTGGGATCGATCCCCGTCGGTGGGCCCATTGGGCTATTCTCGTTCCAACCAGTGCACCACGACTGGTATATCAGAGGCCGCGGTATGTGCTATCCTGTCTATGGGATGGTGCATATAAAAGACCCCTTGCTACTAATGGAAAAATGTAGCGGGTTTCTTTCCTCAGACTATATGTCAAAATGACCAAATATTTGACATCTAATAGCCGATGATTAATACATCAATATGCTCTAGTGGTGTCGTTAAGCAAAACAGACTATATAAAAATTACAACTGAGTCGAAAACAATATTTCGGCCGTTAGCGGGAAAACAGATTTGCGCGCAAATATAGCAGAAACATGAGAAGTCTCATCGAAAACGAGAACTGACCCCAACGGCTTCCAATATACCGGCATAAACACCCGACATTTGTCGTACGACGGAATCGCAAAGATGTGTGCCCGGCTTTAGTCAGCGGATCTCCGAATACACCACCGTGTAATATTTCCTACGGATTCCTAACATTTATATACCGTGACATACAAGTCGGTTTAGAGCATCTCATGTCATGGTGGTCCCATACAATAACCCAGGCACATATGCAGGAGGGTGAGGTCGGGGGTCAGGGGTCGGGATCAAACCCCTTTGCTCAAGTGAATATTCTTCTTCTTTTAAAAAATTATATTTTCGAGGGAGCATGATTAGACATCCTCCTTATAAACTTCGGTCACTACAATCTATACCCCCTAGTAAAATGTCATCATCGTTGAAGCGCCTGTAACCCCTCCCCAAACACACACACACACACACACACACACACACACACACACAATATAAATATATATATATATATATATATATATATATATATATATATATATATTCACAAAATACATATACGGTATCACATGTTACGTTAATAAACAGTTTCTCTTTCTGTTTTGTTTTATCTCTCTGGCAACTATAATATAAAAAAAAATATAAAAAAATCCAGACATAAATCGCACGTTTTCTTACTCGTTTTCTCTTATCCAGCGAGTCTTATCTAAGCTGGTGATAGGTCTAGTGACTTGATGCGGATGTATACACTAATCCAGATGAACAGATGCGGCGGCGTGTGGGTACAGATGTTACGTATTGATACAAACTTCGGTGGCGTAGTGGTTAAAGCATTGGTTTTAAAAATAGTACATAGGCGGATCCAAAGGGTGGGGGGGTCACTCAAACTTGCCCTTTTAGAATTTTATGCCCCTCCCCTTACAAAATCTTGGATCCGCCACTGCTAGTCGGTATCCACGGTTCACATTCCAGTCGCGCCTCCCACTAATGTGAGTTTTAAAGGCTCGATATGGAAGTCGAAGGCCACTTCACTTACGTCTCTGTCACTAACCATTAATAACCGGCCTCAGTGGCGTCGGGGTTAGGCCATTGGTCTATAGGCTGGTAGGTACTGGGTTCGGATCCCAGTCGAGGCATAGGATTTTTAATCCAAATACCGACTCCAAACCCTGAGTGAGTGCACCGCAAGGCTCAATGGGTAGGTGTAAACCACTTGCACCGACCAGTTTGTGCTATCCTGTCTGTGGGAAGCGCAAATAAAAGATCCCTTGCTGCCTGTCGTAAAAAAGTAGCCTATGTGGCGACAGCGGGTTTCCTCTAAAAAAAAAAAACAGTGTCAGAATGACCATATGTTTGACGTCCAATAGCCGATGATAAGATAAAAAAAATCAATGTGCTCTAGTGGCGTCGTTAAATAAAACAAACTTTACTAACCATTAATAACTAACCCAAAACCCACTGACAATGTCTTATACAGACCGCCCAGATACCTGCATCAAGTGAGATCCCCAGAACAGCATGCTTGAACCTTAATTAGATAGAAGCACAAAAATAAAGTTAAAATAAAACGATTTTCGATTCATGTTAGAGCCACGTACTTTTCACAAATAAGAATAGTTGTTTTACTAATTAGTGGGATATCCATGATATTATGTAATAAAAACTTACGTTGTAAAAAAAAAAAAAAACCCAGCCGCGTATTGATTGGCATTACACCTTCCCACTAAGCAGCTACCAAACGTGATTCAAAGTGCGAGAGAAGAAACCCGCTACCGTTTCACAGGTTACTATTTCAATTAACAAGTTTTCTCGTGTGTATTTCATTACTAACGTGGCAGGCAATACATATACCACTACCGTAGTTGTAAAATATTGGTTAGAACGGTAAATCAGCCAATGGGTCCAGTGAAGGGAATGGAGTCGATCCACAACCTATTTGATCTAAATCACGCTTTATAACCAAGATTAATTATACTATCGTAGAATGTTATAAGTATATAGTTTTACATTCACAACGACCATTCTCATTTTCATTTCAACTTATTTTCGTGCTTATATCCAATTAAGGTTCGAGCACGCTGTCCTGGGCACATACACTTCAGTTTGGTTAGTGAGAGAGAAGAGGGTGTAGTGGCCTTACAACTACCCATTGAGATCTCAAGAACTCGCTCTGGGTTGGAGCCGGTACTGGGCTGCGAACCCTGTACCTACCAGCTTAACCACTGCACAACCGAGGCCGATGACCATTCTCACATTTGAATCGAGAAGAAACGTAACTCAGTGGTAAAGCGCTCGCTCGATGCCCGGTCGGTCTGGGATCGATCCCCGTCGGTGGGCCCATTGGGCTATTTCTCGTTCCAGCCAGTGCACCACGACTTGTATATCAAAGGTCGTGGTATGTATTACCCTGTCTGTAGGATGATGCATATAAAAGAACCCTTGCTGCTAATCAAAAAGTAAGAAAGAAATGTTTTATTTAACGACGCACTCAACACATTTTATTTACGGTTATATGGCGTCAAACATATGGTGAAGGACCACACAGATAATGAGAGAGAAAACCCGCTGTCGCCACTTCATGGGCTACCGACGGGGATCGATCCCACACCCACCGCGCATCGAGCGACTGCTGCACCGCCCCCTAATCGAAAAGAGTAGCCTATGAAGTGGCGACAACGGGTTTCCTCTCCCCATATCTGTGTGGTCCTTAACCATATGTCTGACGCCATATAATCGTAAATAAAGTGTGTTGAGTGCATCGTTAGATAAAACATTTCTTTCTTTTCTTTCACATTTGAATTGATCTACGCATTAGGCAGTTCTTATCTGTTTCCAACATTAATTTAACGGACATTATGAAAACGCCATCATATTTTATTTTGCCAGTTTGGTGTATCAAATCACCCAGAATTGTATTTGATCTTGTGCATTTGAATTTATAAACAACACTCCATGGTAATTCATAAAAGATACCATGATTGCATTCCTGTTATGTGGATGGATCACGGGATCGGAATTCTATGGCTTGTGCTACAGTTTTTCCCATCAGATGCATTAATTTCTATGAGATTGCCTGATTCTGCATCCATTTTTTTTTTCTGTAGAAGCCTGTACACTAATTAAAGCCCTGGAACAAATTAAGGATTCTCTGGAATCCAAATAAGTATATTCTTTTTAGAGACTCGCTTTCGTGTCTCCAAGCTTTACAAAATAACAAGCTGAAACATCTCTTCATTGTGATGTTGATACGAACGTGTCTTTTTATCTATTGTTAATAAAGATAGTGTGTTTTGTTGGGTGTCCTACAATACTGGCATCAGGAGTAATAAAAAGGCAGACACAGCTGCCAAGTCTGCTTTGGATGTCTCATGTCGGGATTGGTGCGTCTTACACTGATTTTAAACATGATATTAACCAATATATATTTTCAACTTGGCAAGATGATTGGAACGTAAGAAAGAAACACATGTTTTATTTAACGACGCACTCAACACATTTTATTTACGGTTATATGGCGTCAAACATATGGTTAAGGACCACACAGATATTGAAGGAGGAAACCCGCTGTCGCCACTTCATGGGCTACTCTTTTCGATTGGCAGCAAGGGATCTTTTATATGCACCATCCCATAGACAGGATAGCACATACCACGGCCTTTGATGTACCAGTCATGGTGCACTGGTTGGAGCAAGAAATAGCCCAATCGGCCCACCGACTGGGATCGATCCCAAACCGACCGCGCATCAAGCGAGCGCTTTACCACTGGGCTACGTCCCGCAACTTTGATTGGAACGGTGCGGCTGCGAACAAACTTCATCAGCCAAGCCAGTTCTGGGAGAGTGACAGTCCTCCCATAGACGGTCCAGAAGAAAGGAAGTAGTCTTGAGTCGTGATCACATCGGTCATACATACTTGACACATTCATTTATTCTACAGAAGGATCCTCCAACTAAGTGTAAGCAATGTCAGTGTACACCATATTTTGGTGGAGTGTGATCATCTTGGACAGACGAGGGGCGGGACGTAGCCCAGTGGTACAGCTCGCTCGCTGTGCGGTCGGTCTGGGATCGATCCTCGTCGTTGGTAGTTCTCGTTCCAGCTAGTGCACCACGACTGGTATATCAAAGGCCGTGTTATGTACTACCCTGTCTGTGGGGTGGTGCATATAAAAGATCCCTAGCTGCTAATCGAAAAGAGTAGCCCATGAAGTGGCGACAGCGCGTTTCCTCTCTCATTATCTGTGTGGTCATTAACCGTAAATATAATGTGTTGAGTGCGTCGTTAAATAAAACATGTCTTTTTTTTTGGACAGACGAGGAAATGTATATTTGGTAGACAAAACGTGATGGAATCGTTCCGGATCCACCCAAAACTTATTTTTAAAATATTTATGAGATGTTGATTATTAACAATTTTAATACACTTGACTATAATACTTATGTTTTTGCATAGCTATTTACATTGTATTTTAATTTAACTTTAGAAAATCTGATGTGAATCATTGATTCATAACCGGCCTCGGTGGTGTCGTGGCAGGCCATCGGTCTACAGGCTGGTAGGGACTGGGTTCGGATCCCAGTCGAGGCATGGGATTTTTAATCCAGATACCGACTCCAAACCCTGAGTGAGTGCTCCGCAAGGCTCAATGGGTAGGTGTAAACCACTTGCACCGACCAGTGATCCATAACTGGTTCAACAAAGGCCATGGTTTGTGCTATCCTACCTGTGGGAAGCGCAAATAAAAGATCCCTTGCTGCCAATCGGAAGAGTAGCCCATGTAGTGGCGACAGCGGGTTTCCTCTCAAAATCTGTGTGGTCCTGAACCATATGTCTGACGCCATATAACCGTAAATAAAATGTGTTGAGTGCGTCGTTAAATAAAATACTTCTTCTTCATTGATTCATATGTCTGACACCTATAACTGTAAATAAAATGTGTTGAGTGTGTCGTTAAATAAAACATTTCTTTCATTCTTTCTTTCATTTATACATTTATCATTGTTTGACACCCAATAAACGGTATATATTTTGTGCTGGGGTGTCGTTAAACATTCATCCACTCACTCATTCATTCATTTCATTCATTCATTCATTCATTCATTCATTCATTCGTTCGTTCGTTCGTTCGTTCGTTCGTTCGTTCGTTCATTCGTTCATTCATTCATTCATTATTCATCCATCCATCCATCCATCCATTCATTTACAGAACAAAAACTGACTTTATTATTGCAAAATATGCATCAGTAAACAGCTGACAAAGTTGAAACCCGTTAGTAGTTAAAGCTCTAAGTTGTTCAGTAGACATGAACGTAAAGGTTTACCAGGCATTCATTCATTCATTTCAACTTATTTTCGTGCTTATATCCAATTAAGGTTCAAGCACGTTGTCCTGGGCAGACACCTCAGCTATCTGGGCTGTCTGTCCAGGACAGTGGGTTAGTTGTTAGTTGGTTAGTGGTTAATGAGAGAGAAGGGTGGTGTAGTGGCCTTACACCTACCCACTGAGCCCTTAAGAACTCTGGGTTGGAGCCGGTACCGGGGTGCGAACCCTGTACCTACCAGCCTGTAGTCTGATGGCTTAACCACGACACCACCGAGGTCGGCTTTTACCAGGCAACTATAATTAGTCGCCAGTTGAGACTGCCGACTAGACAAAACTACCAAGTCGACATAATGACCAACAGACATTCCCTAGTGTTTGGGAATCGATTGGAATATCATTATCGATTCATGTCACGGGGATTCTATAATACCCGTAACTGAATGAAACACGATTGTCCAAATATCTCTCCTAACTGTATATCTATTAGATCTCTCTGTAACAGCAGTTATACCCGCTGTGGCTCGTCTCTAGGTATGATCAGAGAAGATCTATTATAAAGTATATATTATTATAGCACGTTTAGTTCACTAGAAAACACAACAAAAACACAATACACTTTGGAATCTGTATTAACCTACGCTGACAAATGTACTGCCGGAGTAGTTAATTAATAACAACAATAATAACAACCCAGAACTGATCACTTAATTAGTTAATCTCTAGGTGCCTAGTTTACACAATATGCTAATCACTTCACCGTGACACAACACCCACACGTGTGATAATTGAGAAACGCTAACACACACACGTGCGATAATGAAGAAACGCTTCCAGGGGAACTTAATTAATAAAGGAATTACAACACTATTCCTAAATGGTTAATTTTTAATTAACCCTAACTACTCATTCAATAACCTTGTAATACAGAATTAATAATGGTACCTATCACAATAAATACAATAACCTACAGTTTACCTAGGTCCTCTAGGATGACTGGCTAAGCTTTATATATATATATATATATATATATATATATATATATATATATATATATATATATATATCAGAACGGTAAGCCTACAGAATACTGCGTCAGATGACCGGCAGCACCGTCTAAATAATATTGGTATAATACAGTATTAAAATATTTAAAGTCACATCAATCACATCAAGGTTATACACAGAGCAGAAAATATATATTTACCAAAGTCCCGTCTGAACTAATATAGATCGTTCAGTGGACGGACAGCCGTTCCCCTGGATACTTCCAAAAATGTTTCTCCCTCGATATATCTAAATCCTAGCTATTTATTCAAAACTCTCAGAGACAGCGAAAATCGCCTGGGGGTACAAAGCGGTACCTCACGTATCATGTGGATTTTCCACAACCACCACGCCGGCATATTTTTCTCTGATCGTCAGACTGGCTGTCGCCATTCCGCGAGCAATCCCCTGGCCATAAACAGCACTACCGGAGATATTACGTAACTACTAGCCACATGGCCTCCTCAACTGGGCTGGGTGTGTAATAGAAAAGCTCGATGACCGTCGCGCAAAGGTATCACGTAACAAGTTGCCCATCTGGGCTTAAGTGCAATTTGGAACTGCACACGGCCCTCTAAAACAATTAATATCGCCACAGGCGAAAACAAATTAAGAGCATGTTCCGTCACACACCCCCACCTCAAAAAGGATATTTCCTCTACTCTAGGAATAGGGAAATATACTACATTAAAACAAAAAGTGCGTTAACCGACGCATCCGGGCATTTATAACACATGTAATAGTAAGGTGACTACCAGTAATCACACTGAGTCTCTGAGTCCCTGGTATACAAATAAAATATATATAAACAAAACAGAAATCAAGAATGTCAACACATTATCATAACGTTCAACTTCGGGACAGGGCATCAGCGATTACATTGGATGTGCCCTTGATATGTTCAATGGTAATTGGGTATTCTTGCAGAAGAAGACTCCACCTCAAAACTCTCTGGTTGGTGGCTTTCATTCTGTGAATGAAGGTAAGCGGATTATGATCAGTAAAGACCACCACTTGATGCACTGCCGATTTCACGTAGATCTGAAAATGCTTCAGAGCTTGTACCATGGCCAAAGCTTCCTTCTCTATAGTGGAATAGTTCACCTGGTGTTTGTCAAACTTTTTGGAGAAGAAGCTTACAGGATGGTCCAGTCCATTTTCGTCTTCCTGGAACAGCACAGCTCCAGCTCCCACGTCACTGGCATCCACAGCTAGCTTGAACGGCATTCGGTAGTCGGGTGCTGCCATCACGGGAGACGAGGAGCGCATCTGCTTGAGACGGTTGAATGACTTCTCGCATTCACCTGACCACTGGAACTTCGTTTCTTTCTTTTTCAGTGTCGCACGTTTTCCAGGTTTTCTCCGATAGGCATGCTGTCGAATCGGTGTAGCGTTGGATTCCAGGCGCACATCCTGGCTTAAGGTATTAGTAACCGTTGGAAGGTCCTGACAAATGGAAAC
Organism: Gigantopelta aegis; assembly: GCF_016097555.1. Lineage (NCBI taxonomy): Eukaryota > Metazoa > Mollusca > Gastropoda > Neomphalida > Peltospiridae > Gigantopelta > Gigantopelta aegis. The sequence goes on from NC_054704.1 coordinate 80,376,027, forward strand.
ATTGTCTTGTTTCAACGTAGTCAACTTTACTCGCTGGGGGCAATGTATCATCACCCCCTTCCCTTTTAGTTTAAATATCTAAATTGTCCCTTTTAATGAATTGTCTGTCCCGGAACTGATCCCTGGCTATCCAGAGACCGGACCCGTGACGGACATGCCTGAAATCTTAGTGGTGCAGGGACATGTTAAATTAGTTCACGTTCACGTTCATCAATCATCAGTTGTAATCGATAATCGGTTTGCACCAACTCTCGATTACACAATATGAATATAAGAAGGATTTGAATTAAAAGGATCATGCACCAGGGTAGACACTACAAATCTCTAGTTTGACCTTTAATATCTATTTAGTACCCGTTTTCTTCAGGTACACCAATCCCAATATATTATACTTATATCAATTCCATCATCTAAACTGGAGGAACAATTACAGTTCGCATTTTCACCACAGAATCGATTATGAATTTTAATTATCGATCATCACATCGGTAGAGTCCAACCGATCAATTTTCGATTATAATCGATCATCGGAACATCACTAACAGTCCCTAGGCCCTGTTTTACGAAGCGATCTTAGCGTTAAAACCACTTTGAGTGATTTTGGCGCTAAAATCGCTTCGTAAAACGGGGCCCAGTTTATCAGAGTACTCTCTTCTATATAGTAAGATTTAACTGAAAAGAACAGTGCTGTGAATGAAACTGAAACCGACAGCTAAAAGTATATACCATTGCAATCAAAGTCAAACCGGATTTGTAAGAAGGATATGATTCCTTCGGCTACACCGTAGGCGTCGGAAGATGCCAGCAACGCAAAGTGGGTGGGGGCACCTATACTGTATCAATGCTATCATGTATAATTTGAGGAGAGATTGATTGACTGAAACATATGTTATTGCTTTTGAAAAACAAATGGATTAAGCACAAGTTATACATACAACTTACTCTGCATTCTCCGTAATATATACACAGTAATATATTTATACAATTTAAATATGAACATAAATAAATATCATTGAAAGAGAGAGAGAGAGAGAGAGAGAGAGAGAGAGAGAGAGAGAGAGAGAGAGAGAGAGAGAGAGAGAGAGAGAGAGAGAGAGAGAGAGAGAGAGAGAGAGAGAGAGAGAGAGAGAGGGAGGAGAGAGGAGAGGGAGGGAGGGAGGGAGGGAGGGAGAGAGAGAGAGAGAGAGAGAGAGAGAGAGAGAGAGAGAGAGAGAGAGAGAGAGAGAGAGAGAGAGAGAGAGAGAGAGAGAGAAAAGGAAGGAAGAAAGGGAAAAACGTTTTCTGTGTGTTCGAAAATCAGACAACAGGCTTGTGAAATCAAAACACAAACAAGCATCGCAATCTGATTACGCAGAGGCTATACGTTATTTACTAAATAAGGGAAACGTTTTGTGTCATTTATATATTTATGTAGATATTCTTTTTTTATTATCTTCTTTACTGTAAATTTATTGGCTGAATTTTTTGCAATGAATTCCAGAGAATATGAAATGCATTCACAGAAAAAAAAGACAATTGTTTGTGGAAATGATTTCCACAACTACACGAGGAATCTTTTAAGTCCAACTCATGTATATCTGCGTTTAAAAAACTACAACGGTGTCTTAACTTGGTATTTTCTTACCGAAGCCGATTTACATTTGCTGAAAAGATTAAACCTAATGTTTATGAGTTTCTGTTGTGTTTAATGTTTTAATACCAAAGACAAGGTTAGGATTTGGCTGCATGACTGCTTTTGTAAACATATCATACCAGTTGTATCTGGAGTGAAGTATATAAGCCATTATTTTGTTGCCCATTCGCGAACATTTAACAAGTTTGAGATAAGGTTTAGTTATCTGCAATATCATTAATATAAAGTTAAAATAACAATGGTCCTAAAACTGAACCTTGAAGTATTCCAGCAATTAAAGAGGGGGAATGTATTTAACGTTGACAGATGGGGTTGGGGAGAATGTCTCTCAACACATTCCCCAGCTTCCGACACCTATAGATGTATTTTAATAGACTGTGGCACTGATGAAGCATCAAACGCCGGTTAGTTTTCACTCGTATCCTTATTTTCATGCAGTTCCTGGAAATTATTATATGACGCCATTGCATTGTCTTCAAGTTACAATCTCTCATTACCACATTTACTACTACAAAATGCAAACAGTTTTATAAAAACTTGTTTGCTATCCCTATCATCATCAACTGCCTTCATACTAATTTCTCGTCTGTGTTTGTGTGTGTGTGTGTGTGTGTGTGTGTGTGTGTGTGTGTGTGTATATATATATATATGTATACATATATATATGTATATATATACATATATATATATGTATGTATATATGTATACACACACACACACACACACACACACACACACACACACACACACACACACACACACACACAGATAGATAGATAGATAGATAGATAGATAGATAGATAGATATGAAACAAAAACTGTGGAATAACACCCCGCTATACGGGGCTTGACAGCTGTGTTAGCATTACTCATGACGGGTGCCACCTATGAGGCATGATATGCTCACCTTTCTCACCTGATATCACTGTTTTAAAGTGATTCATGGATGCATCACAGCTATATTTATTCCAATGAGATCTGTCCTGTGCTAGTTTTGATTTAGTAAACTAGTCTGGAAGTGACAGGGGTGTTACATCTCCATCGTATCATCATACTTTTATGGCTCTTGAAAATGTACAATGTCGTACAATGTCTGAAAAGATCCCGACCTCCACATTGCTGAATCCACCAGTGTCTACATTCCTATATTAAGTATTTTACAGATATGTTAACCACGGTTTATAATTATTATCATTTATATGGACCATTATTATAGTACAAACTACACAGAGGTCAAGGTCAGCTACTGTTAAACGACTGCTTCTATTGACCAGTCGACTAGTAATTTCAGTATTTGATTTTAACCTTATTGTTTAGTTATACCCGGCCATTTTTTAAATTAGGATTTCAGACATAAATATAATATAATTTTTTTTATAAAAACTACAACCAACAGAAAAATATGTTTTAAAAATAAAACTATATTGCTAATAAACTTTAATCTAGCCCTTCTGTTTTTACCTATATAGGCTACATTTGCTATAGAGCATAGAAGGTGTCATATGGCATAAGCGTAAGACACAGTGGTAGGGTGGGGTGGGGTGGGGCTTTTTACCATGTATGTGAATAATTTTACCCACAATATTATTATTAGTTGTAATCCATGTACAAATGCGTAGTGATTGGTTTGCAAGCTCATATGTGTCTGTGCACAACTTAATGTTTTCTTTTCTTTCTTTATAATTTGAAAATCTACTTCAAACATTTATATTTTTTATTTTGCACGCTGTCCCGAATGGTTCAGTTAGTAAACAAATAAAATTAATGTATCCTACACCATTACACAGAACTATGCAACAGAAAACACGCGACAGTAAGAGAAAACCCCCACAACTCTCACCTATGCTCACAATTATTGCATTGAATTTGTATAATATTCACAATAAACACAAACTTTGGCTGCTGTCCGAAAAAGTCAGCTGATCGCAATGAATGAATGAAGTTGGAGGCGTGGTAAGTCGACTATTGATTTGTCGTATGAAGATGTGCAATTAAAACACCCAAACAGCATTTTGGAAATTATTCATAAATAGCTTTATCTTATTAATTATTTTTATTACAAAATTCCCAAAAGCAGTATTTAAAAGTAATATGCAACCATAGTTTTATTTGACCAGATATATATAATTCCGAGCACCTGTTCTTTCAACCATTGTGGCTCCGCCCATACGGGAATATCGTAATTTGATTGGTTGAACTAGGAGGATTGATACCTGCCGTCCAAATAAGGAAATTGACAACAACAATAGGTTCGCGTTCAAAACACTACGTCATCATCAAATCGGAAAGCCCGACTGACCTGTGGAAGAAACTGGCCTACTTTTCGTTCGTAGTATTTGATCTTGTGGGGATTTTACGACAATAAGCATCTATGAAGCTCAAACGGACATCAGCTAGCGCAGGTTGATGCATTCTGCGCTGACCTAGGATGGATACAGACGGAAATTCCTAGATGTGTGGAACTGATCTGCAGAAAATGACCATGGTGGGTTTCCCGAGTTTGCACATAGTCATGATAGTGGCGCAATGTTTTAGTTCTTGGGCATCTTCCATTTGTAGAAATTCTGCCGATAATATATTGGTTGTTTAATTAAAAGTAGCTATAACTGCACTTGTGCATCTTTATAAAGGTGGAGCATTAAACATAACAGTTGTGCAAGTTTTCTGTTTGGGACTATTTTCCAAAATGGCTGCCCTGTAAAGAATCATGTTATGACGTGCCCTGTGCAGTTGATCGGACATTTCTCGACAAAACGAAAGCTTAATCGTACACTTCTTATATGACGTACTCGGAATGTATTCCTTGTTATTGCGTTTATGTTATTGACTATGTCAGGGATGGCTGAGGCAAAGCGTTTGTCGAGAATTTCGTCTGCTTTTGACAGTTCTGGTTCATTGATTCTTTCCCTTAGGTCTGACCCCCGTCTGTCAAAATGAGTGCCGATCAGCAAGCTATTGAGGTACGTGTTGCTGGACCGAACAATAGTGATTTGTTAACGGGTTTTTCGTCATATAATTAGGGTGTCTATACATGCACAATCAGGTAAATGACATTGTTTTGTTAGTTTACAAGGGTAAGATCACTTTTTAACTATTTCTGTCCTGTTCCATTTTAGGCATGACCTAATATAGTCTAGTTCAAGGCTCCCCTATAGGTGTACATACATGTATAATTTAAGTGTTTATTTCACAAATACCAACACACCTGAAGTGTTTTCATGAGAATAAACTTTAAATAAGTGCTCTGTCATGATTATTATTGAGATATGTGTCTTTAGTATATATGTATAATACATACATAGTAAAATCAAAAACTGCAAAACATTTAGAACATTGTCCGAAACATTACAAATAGGCCTCCATGTATTTTAAACAATTGAAATACCTTTATTTGACTTAGGGTTAATAACAATGATCAGCATAACTTAGGTTTAAACTATTTATTGGCATAAGTTCGATCTGTACCCCCTTTCAAGAGTTGGGGTAGTTTCAGGGTTAGGGTTAGTCTTTAGAGCCTTTGATATATAGAGGGGTACCGGTTGAACTCTTTTCTATTTATTTACTATACATGCATGTTTTTGGGATTGGCCAGCAGTCATAAACCTATATTAGGTTTCTTCCTAGCAGGTACATTTTACACACAGATATTTCTTTTTTTTTTACAGCCCAAATTACAAATACTAGTATCATAAATTAATATTTATAAATTACTATCTGAGAATACAAGAAAGAAGACAAAAATAAGAGAGAGTCATTCATGGAGGAAACTGATATTTAAATCATTTTAGAAATAGGCCCAACAAACCCTAGTCATCTCAAAATGTTTACCATTTATAAATGAAGTCCAGGACAAATTTAAATATGCATAAATGCATACTTTAATTTTGTCACATATATCATTTTCATAGGGAGACCCATTTCAGTGGGCATTTAAGCAATCTCTTAAAAATATGTCAATACTTAAAAACAGACATTTGTCATATCAGTACCTACCTTTTTATTACCACATGTATTTCTGTGCTTCAAATAAATGTCGGTACTAAACTGGTTGCTACATCATGTCTATAGGGTGGATTTTGAAATAGCGGGTTCTGTGACCAATCTTCTTTGACTCCTCCTCGTGTATCTAGTCATACCTCAGTACAATGACTATCGTTACGATGGAAGTCAACTGTCAAACCAAAATATGTTGGATACAAACAGACGTCAATATTATTCTGTTTATGACACTAGAATTCACGTCTTCCGACACCGACAGAGCAAATTAATAACAAAATTAATGTACATCATCTTCTAAAAACTCTTTTACAATGACATTAAAAATAGACTCAAAGATGCCATAACGGGTTGAATGGGGCACTTTCAAGCATCAAAGTTAGCAATACACAAACCTTTTGACACCCATAATCTTGTTGCAAGCTGACAGGAAGAAAGGAAGGAAATGTTTTATTTAACGACATACTCAACACATTTTATTTATGGTTATATGGCATCAGACATATGGTTAAGGACCACACAGATATTGAGAGAGGAAACCTGCTGTCGCTGCTTCATGGGCTACTCTTTTTGATTAGCAGTAAGGGATCTTTTATATGCACCATCCCACAGACAGGGTAGTACATACCATGGCCTTTGATATGCCAGTTTTGGTGTACTGGCTGGAATGAGAAATAGCCCAATGGGCCCACCAACAGGGATCGATCCCAGACTGATCGAGCAAGCGCTTTACCACTGGGCTGCGTCCCACCCCTTGCAAGCCGACAGTGTTACTTGATGTCTAAGTTGCTTTTAGTAATTCAATTAAAGGATTATAACTTTGGATAATTATGTCTTCTATTTTTACATATGTATTGCAATTTATAAATGTGCAGGACAGAAGCAGGTACCAATCATAAATGATACGGGAGCTAACTCATGACAATTTGTTAATTCAATAAAACTACAATATGACACAGGAACGTATGTGGTCATCATAATGAGGTCTGGCTACACACACACACCACCACACACATACACACACCTCAGAGATTAGAAAATGTGCTAAATCCATTTATGGTTACTCGAAACCAAATCCAGGTAACCAGATTTATTGATATATATATATTTTTTTAATAATAGCAAGAGATCTTTTATTTAAAAAATGTATACACCATCCTACAGACACTGTGTTGTTACTCCGGTTGTATAGCATGGGCTGGAACGAGGAATGGCTAAATTTTATGTTTTTCATATATGTGTACCTTTTGTGGCGCCCCATTAGCTGATATGTGTTTTTGTGCTAGGGTGTCGTTAAATATTCATTCATTAGACAGATGTTATATGACTGAGAGATGTCCCGCCCCCAAGACTGAAATGTAGCTGATTATGTACAAAGAAAAGAAGATGATTACATTTCTTGTACTGTAGTTATGTTACTTAAATATTGTAAATATATAATGATCTGTGCAGCTTAAACCACAAAACTGAACTGATAACGTTGTACACAGAATGATAGTGGACCTTGTTAACAAGTACTTCAACATGATATAATCCTGTATTGAGTGTTTTTGATTAATTATTAATGTTGTAAAGCAGCATTTTGAAAGTAATATGCAGTCCAATCACCAATGTGCTAAAGCAGTATTCTGCCTTAAATATACACAGGGCTTCTAGATTTTTTTTTTAAATCAACGAGCCATAGGGGTCAGTGATTTAAAAAATTTACTAGCTATGATTAAAAATTCACTAGCCCTACTTTACTTTAAGTTAATACAATTTTACTAAATAATAGTAATAATCATATATATGTCACCTAAAGAGGGAGATAGAGGTTAACAATACTAACACTGGGTGTTGGGGTGGGGTCAGGATATTCATATTTACAAAACAGACTTAACTGCAGCATTTCACAAATTAGTTTTCACTAGCCGTTGGGCATGGCAATAGTAGTTATTTACTAACCCAACATTGAATATCACTAGCCATGGGAGGAAGGCTACCATAATCTAGAAGTCCTGTATGTACATGTACTAGGCTTTAGATCTTAGTAATTTGGCCGCAACAACTTTAGTTAGACGTCTAATTATAAGTGGAGCAATGTTGGTTTAGTGCAATGATGTTACTAACAGCTGCTGAAGAGTTAAAGAAATGTATTTCAAGTTATTTTGATCTGATTAATACTTAATGTTTCACTGGATTTGCGCTGAAAATGTTTGAGGTCGGCATAGTTGTACTTAATTTGGGTATGGTTTATTTATTGCCTTGACTTTGATGAAGTCTAAAATAAATAAATAAAGTTTGTTTTGTTTAACAACACCACTAGAGCATATTGATTTATTAATCATCAGCTATTGGATGTCAAAACATAAGTCATTTTTGACACATTCGTAGAGAGGAAACCCGCTACATTTTTCCATTCGTAGCAAGGGATCTTTTATATGCACCATCCCACAGACAGGATAGCACATAACACAGCCTTTAATATACCGTTCGTGATGCACTGGCTGTGACGAGAAATAGCCCATTGGGCTCACCGACAGGGATCGATCGCAAACCGATTGCGCTTGACGCAGTCTACAGCCCTGATCTAAGACAAACAAATTTACTACTGCATTGTACGTTAACCTTTAGCTACATTCAATGATGTAACAGTTATTGAAAGTCTTCTTTTATTTATACTGACAAATGATGCATCAATTAAATATAGTATGTGATTTCACTTTGAAAGTCACATGTCTTCTATTTTTAAGCACATTTACCAAAATGCTAAATGTTTTTGTCATAGTATAAATGTACATATAGCTACTGCAGTGTTCATAAAAATTCAGTTTGTTACCCGCACATTTAAACAATTTTTATCACCTCATTCAAACATTATTCTTGCCTAATGTAATGTAATGATAGTGGTCAAAGGTAACTGATACTAGCTCTGTTGATTTTTAATTCTAAAATAGAATATGCTAGCATTATGATCATTACTACATTCTTTTTTTTTTTATGGTAATACGGTTGTACATGTGGGGGTGGGGGGTGGGGTGGCACAAGAATTCACAGTGCTCTTTTATTTTTAAAGTGCTGTGGATGCGGGCAGAACGTTTCGCCAAATTATTTTGCTTAAAATGCAATGCCCACAGTTATTTTACAACAAAGTATTAATCATTTACATAATTATTTTTCCCACCAAATTAAAATAAAATTTGCCAGAAAACAGAATATTACTGTGCCTTGATACCTTTCTTTCCACTTCACCCCCTGGGGTCCATAGTTGTTTTACTCTTATTACATCTGCCCGTAACACAGTGTAGATACCTGTAGGTAGTACTAAACCAAATAACTTCCAGCTGGGTCAAAGTGCAAGGTGCACCAAACTTTTGATAGAGAAGTGAACACCACAAGTCCTGTGATTGGTTATAAATGTGAGTGTGTTGGTTGTAAAAAATAATAGTTTCATCTGGGTAAAAAAAAATTGCAATTTTATTTCATCTAGTACCAATGTGTCAAGTAGCCTTGTGCTTGAAACATGTATGGGGTACCTGTAAAAAAAAGTACTCGAATTTTGTGCGAAACTAGGGTAGTCATAGACGCTACCCGTTATCTCAGAAACGAGCAGCTTGACCCCCATTTTTTTCTGATTCATTTTAAGTGTAAGGGGTGGTAGTATTTATATCCGTGGCGTTTATGTCGGTTGATACGTTGCAGGTAGGAGTTTTAGCCACATATGTTACTATTGTCGTCTATGGGATTTGATTTGGTAGTATACACCCTATAGCACATATTCAGTGCATAATAAAAAAATATTATGATTTTGTCATTTTATTTAATTAAACTATACTGGTTGATAAATTAGCCATCACTCGATCATGCAAGTTCACAATGACCTTGACCTTGACAATAATCTCTGTACATGGCTCTGAATGGAGTTTGAATCAAAGTTAGCACTGAAGAAAAGTTGCTTTTGGCCTATAATTCATACTGTAAAGATTTCAATAATTTCTTTTTACATGGTATTTGACTTGCCATATACAACTGCTCTTAAATATGGTATTATATATAAGCAACCTGAACTAAGATTTTAATAGCAATTTATTTTTATATTAAAAATAGCATGTGCCAATAGTGGGTTAATGTCTTTAGTTTCCATTAACATTGTTAATTTTTTATGTATGAAATTCTGAAAACTCAAATTTGTAAAGAAGTTGATTTTTATTGTCATTTTGACATATTTATAGGGTGCTAAGTTATATTTTAGACAAATTTGTAGTTTTATGCAAAATTTAAAGTAAATTTTAAGAAAAACGTTACCAAAAACATAATTAAATTTGTTGTCACTATTGTGCCTTCTGTTCTTATTTGTACATAACAGTAAGGTTGTTAAACATATACTTAGATCTCCAGATAATTTTTTTTTTTTAATGATCACTTAGTTAGCTCTCATGAAAAGCATTTTGAGTTTATACTAGATTCAGAACCAATTTTTTCAGATCTGATTATCTGCCTTGGATTAAGTTGATAATTTATTTTATTGTTAAAGTTGTATTACCTAATGTTACTAGCTAAATAAAATGCTGGATTACAGATTGTAGGAATACATCTAATGTACATATTGTATTCATCCGGATTAGAAAATAATGCAAGAAAATAGATGTTCGGGTAATTTTGTCATTTAAAAATAGTTTTTTTTCAGTAATTAATCAAAAATAAATGTGTTAAAGCTGCATGATTATTCCAGATATCACAACTATTAAAACCTACTACAGTAGGCTATAAATAAAATATAGTCAGGAATATTGGTGGCTGCCAATAGTTTTGATGGTTCATTATGAAAATCAGCATGGCCGATGGATTTGAAATTCGCACACCTGGTAACTTGAAGACACCCACACCCAGCATACAGGATTTCCTCCCAACACTAATGTTCAGGACATTAAGTCATTACTTCATACAGGTACAGTCATGTTTGTGTTTCCTTCCTCAGACAGTGTATTGTTTTAATACTGATATTTCTTTGATGTGCCTGTTAAGGTCTTCATAATCTAGGGGTCAATCAAGTGCATGTGTTTTAATGGAATTCTTTAAAGGGGTAGAGGTACTCTGACTATCTTTGTTGTCTCTACATATATACCTGAGTACACACACCCAACTGAAAGTAAATATCTTCAGGAGTTTTATTTTAAAACATTTTGTTGTTTAATATGACATATTGCATTTGTACAAAACTATATGCAATATATATGCTTTTTGAGGTGTACATTATATTAGGTTGCACTGTAGAAACAACAGTTTCAGTGAGGTTGTCAGTTTATGTCAGAATACACCAGATCCTGGTTGTCATAAAGACACATAGCTGGACACTTTTTGAAAAATGTATGTTATCAGTATAGGTAGTACTAAACCAAATAACTTCCGGCTGGGTCAAAGTGCGAGGTGCACCGAACTTTTGATAGAGAAGTGAACACCACAAGTCCTGTGATTGGTTATAAATGTGAGTGTGTTGGTTGTAAAAAATAATAGTTTCATCTGGGTAAAAAAAAATTGCAATTTTATTTCATCTAGTACCAATGTGTCAAGTAGCCTTGTGCTTGAAACATGTATGGGGTACCTGTAAAAAAAAGTACTCGAATTTTGTGCGAAACTAGGGTAGTCGTAGACACTACCCGTTATCTCAGAAACGAGCAGCTTGACCCCCATTTTTTTCTGATTCATTTTAAGTGTAAGGGGTGGTAGTATTTATATCCGTGGCGTTTATGTCGGTTGATACGTTGCAGGTAGGAGTTTTAGCCACATATGTTACTATTGTCGTCTATGGGATTTGATTTGGTAGTATACACCCTGTAATTACTATAAAGATTCTAATGCCATATTATCATAACAGGGCTTGAAATAAAGATTCACCTGCTAAAATTACCAAAAAACAGGTAGTTTTTCAAGAGAGATGTACACATAAAATCATCTCATCTTCTATTGAGCTGAGGTTTAGTTCGTGATTCTGTTCTATTTTAATTTAATAATGCTCTAAACTACACCCCAGAGGTCCTATCACCCTGTCCCAAACCCTGCATTCCATATTTTTTCTTAGTAGGCCATGTTTCTTTTGGCTTGCTATGTTAAAAAAACCCAATCAGCAGACCATATTTTACTTCCTATTTTGAGCCCTGCATAATTAAAATGTGTTGAGTGTGTCATTAAATAAAACATATTTTTTTCTTAAACGATAAAGACATACATGTATGTGTTTTTCCATTTCTTTTCAGGATGAATTTCATCCATTCATTGAGGCTCTCCTGCCTCATGTCAAGTCTTTCTCATACACATGGTTCAACCTACAGGCTGCGAAGAGAAAATACTTCAAGAAACATGAAAAAAGAATGTCCATGGACGAGGAACGCAGGGTCAAGGAAGAACTACAGGTAGTCTGTCTCTGTTATAACGTATCGCTGTGTTTATCGGCAGGCCTGCTACACGTATATACCCCGTCACTGTACATATTCTCACCAGTCCATCACTGTGTTACACAGCACTTCATATCCATCAAACCTAGAGGCTGTTACAGAAATGGCTGCAGAGGCTGATGCTATATATATATATATATATATATATACACATGTAAAGTCAGAACCAAATTGTTAACAACTACGAAAAATTACTTTCCTACCTTTAATTACCGTTAGATTTTCTCCACTTTTTGTCCAAACATAAATCGTGAAAAAAACATTACATTGACATGGATTCCACACATTAGACTGACACCATATCGACTTTAAGATCTCCTAGGGCAAAACACATGCAATTTTTCACCATCTGCCATTTTGCTTTTTTATGGAATACTCTTCAAGAGGGGTGGAATCCTAAGTATGTGACATAATTAATCTGACATCATGTTGAGTACCTTATACCTTAGTGCATGTCATGACATTGTTAGATTACATCATATCGATCCTCCCCCTCTTGAAGAGTATTCCATAAACAAGCAAAATGACAGACAGCAGAAAACTGCATGTATTTTGCCCTATGCGATATCGGTGATATCGTTACAATCTCGTATGTGGAATTTGTGTTACTGTAATGTTTTTTTCGTGATTTGTGTCAGGACAAATTTTGTGGGGAATCTTAATGGTAATTAAAGGTAGGAGAGTAATTTATCGTAGTTGTTAACAATATGGTTTGGACTTTAGTTGATGGAAAGGAACAAGGGATCTCATAAATAGATAATAGCAAATAGTTTCTGCAACAAAATAGTAATCCATGTAGTGTCAGGAATTACACCATGTTATGGATATTAAATCTCATAGTATCCATATTCAATTTTATATTTTAGTTTTTTTTATGGACATTACTAAGCTGGTCTTAAAAAATTTTTTTTCATCAATATTTTTATTACCCATAGAATGAATACCTGATTTTTTTCTGCTATTGAAGTGTTTATGTGCCTCACAGGAAAGGAATGTTTGTTTGATGACACCATGTCACATTTTAAACTGGCTATTAGCTTTCTTAACATGTGGTTGACTCAACATTTCACTGGTAAACAGGAATAAGACTTCTGCCACATAGACTATCCCTAATGATAAAGCAGCAAGGGATCTTATATTCACCTTCCCATAAACAGAACAGTACATACCACAGCCTTTGATATACCAGTCATCAGGCACCAATTGGGATGCCCCTACCCTCCCAAGTCCAAGTCCATGGAGTGTGATCCACCGTACTTTGGATGAACACTGTAACATAAAGTTAACTAATTCACCCAGACATATGTTGTTGTTGGTGGTGGTCAGCTACATGTAGAAGGTTTCCCATATGTTTTTACTGATTAACTATTTGGACCAAAGTAAAGTGGAGTTGTAGTTGGACAAACCAACAATTGAGTTGAATGTTTTTTTGTTTAACAATAACACTAGAATACATTGATAAATTAGGCATCTGCTATTGGATGTCAGATAGGTCGTAAGTGTGACACATAGTCTTCAGAGGAACCCTGCTATTTTTCTATTAGCAGCAAGAGATCTTTTATATACACTTTCCTTCAGACAGGACAACACATACCACAGCCTTTGCTTGGTATAGGCCTCTAGATTTCATGGAAACGACCATTACCGATAGCATGTTGGCAAAATCATGGAACTGAAAGTCCATTACCCATTATTGTGTTCTGGTGTGTTCCAGTGATCAAAGGTCAAAAAGTGCTTCCAGTAAAATATGAAATCCTGTGACCTGTTGCTAATTACTACTGCACTAGTGAGGTCAATTATGACACTTTCTGACTAAAAAACCAACTGTGGATTACTAATTGCCTTAGTTGTTGTATTAAGTAGTGTACCTTTATGGTCATCGGTTTTAGATTTTCAAAACAAGACCCTTTGAATAGTAAAAAAAATTAAATTAGATTTTGTTAGAATTTAAAGCAAAAGGCCAACAGCATAATGTTCAGTCATTGTGAGCCCTGGTAAATTGCTGTTATATACTTCATAAATGTACATGTATATAGGGGCAGGACATAGCCCAGTGGTAAAGTGCACACCTGATGTGCGCTCGCTCTAGGATTTATTCCCGTCGGTGGGCCCATTGAGCTATTTCTTGTTCCAGCCAGTGCACCACAACTAGTATATATCAAAGGCCGTAGTATGTGCTATCCTGTCTGGGATGTTGCATATAAAAGATCCCTTGCTACTAATGTTTGACATCCAATAGCTGATGATTAATAAATCAATGTGCTCTAGTGGTGTCGTTTCGTTGAACAAAACCAATGTTAAATTTATATACATGTTATTATATTCATTATAATTAATTTTTTAGTCATATTTTCCCATCATTGCCAAATTTTACCAGTCCCATATACATGTACCCTCGCAAATTCCAACAGATTTTCACTTAACTGAACAAAGCACATTTATTGTTTGTATTTAATTCAGGACCGTTTCCATCTTGGTTCAATTCTAAAACAGACCATATTTAAAATTTACATATTTAAATTACAGTTACATGGACTCATTCTTTGTAAGCTTGTTGCACTATTATCATCAAAATGTCATAATGTTTTATGATAATTATATGTTGTATTCTACATTAGCATATCCTAAAGTAATCTATAGTCGTGCATTGCACATACGGACAAACAGTAAAGTATATGTATAGACATATGTGATCGAAAAGCAAGAAATAAATGTTATTTAGTATATATATATATTTACTTAACTTGTTTGTCCATTGCTATATATTATACACTATTTGTTATTACGTGTAATATCTACCGCTAATTCATTTACCAAAACAGGTTTTCAAACAGATCCCATTTTTAGTGCACTACGTATATGTACCACATAACAAATAGTCGCACACTCCATTCTTTTTACATGTTAAGTAATTCCCATCTTTGAATCCTTGCTTTTGGTATTGAAGAAAACTAAACAAAATGTCCTGTTAACGGACCAAGTGTTATTTTTTTAATTGTTGATAGATGTGATGGCAGTTGTTTATACATGCTCATAAGCTTGCTCTATGATATGGAGAGGTACAAATATTACTAAATTAGTAAATACAGAATGTGTTTATGCACATTTGACACATTTTTCATCATATACATGTGTATTTAGATGAAAATGTCATACAATTTTAACGCTAATTTTCAGAATGAGAAACCCGAAGTAAAGCAGAAATGGGCATCCCGATTATTAGCGAAGCTGCGGAAGGACATTACACAAGAGTGTCGGGAAGATTTCGTTCTCAGTATTACGGGGAAGCGGCCTCCTGTGTGCGTGTTGTCGAACCCAGACCAAAAAGGCAAGATGCGAAGAATAGACTGCTTGCGCCAGGCCGACAAAGTGTGGCGCCTCGACTTGGTGATGGTCATACTGTTCAAGGCGATTCCGCTGGAGAGCACGGACGGCGAGAGACTGGAGAAATCCCACGATTGTATGCACCCGAATCTGTGTGTGAATCCTCACCATATCAGTGTCTCAGTGCGCGAGTTGGATTTATACCTGGCTAATTTTATACACAGCTATGGTAGGTCGGGTTTTCCCCATTAAGTTATAAATATAATGTGATTTTTGTGATGTTTTGTCTCAGTGCGCGACTTGAATTTATACCGAGCTGATATTATACACAGCTATGGTAGGTCGGGTTTTTCCCATTAAGTTATAAATATAATACGATTTTTGTGATGTTTTGTCTCAGTGCGCGAGTTGGATTTGTACCTGGCTAATTTTATACACCGCTATTGTAGGTCAGGGTTTTTCACATAAAGTTATCAATATAATACGATTTGTAGTGTTTTGTTATCCCTGCCTAACAGTTGGATTATAATGATGGCGATGAAGTCTTTTTCGTTTGGGTACATGTATGTTACATCACATGTCAAAATCTTCCATTAAATTTGGATGTTTGTTTTTTAAGTCACAGGAATTCATAAGAATGCATTACATGCCAAATTTCCCATCAAAGTTGACCATAATAGATTACAAATTTGCATTTCTTCTTATAAGCCACAGGAAAATGAAATATATATTTTTTTTTTCATGTGCTAAGTACATGTACCAATTTAGAATTTTTTTTAGTTAGTAAATAATATAGTAGTCCTAATTAGAAGGACATTGGAATTCAAGGCCTGGGGTGGGGTGGTGATGTGTCTGATGGTATGAGGGATCAAAATACATGTGTTTGAGGGTCCAAACCTGTTAGGGAGGGTTTAGGGTCCTGGTCTGCCATTCAAATATTAAATTTTAGGTGTTAAAATATGGCATTTCCAGTTTTCTGAACACAGTAAGAAGGAAATTCTTTTTTTTGGGGGGGGGGGGGGGGGGGGTGACCTCTCTGTTCTATTTTCTAATAGACATTAAATATGGAATGCCAGACTAGATGCTTGTTGATATTTGCTTCAACTAAAGTGACAGGAATCTAAGTGGATGTCTGAAATATTTCATTTACAGGAATATTCCTGGAATTGGATTCCATAGAAATATGTAGGTTCAGGAGTTAATAGTTGTGAGGCTGAAGTAACTCAAAGTGATAGCCTAATAGACAAACGTTATTGAATGTCATTCACATGTTTTTTCTGAAGACAGGAATGTTACAAAGTCTGTGAGTAGGTGTTAAGCATACAATACTTGTGATATTCAGGGAACATTTTGTTCAATATTCTGTGGCAATTTGCTACTCAAGTTTCAGAGATCGGTGCACAATTTTAAAATATTAAACAGTAGTCGCTAATCAATTTTCAGTTAGCCAGACATTTTTGTTAATCAAAAGTTTGAAAACAAAATATTCCATGACATTTGTGTTAGCTTGAAGAAATCTATTTACCCCATATGTGCTACTCCATTTTTAAATGCATGTTGCAAGGTATTTTTTAATATACATTTTCCCACAGACGGGACAAGCAATTATTTTTACTGTTAAATACAGATACTATTACTGAGTGAAATAATGTGTGTGGGTTTACATTTAGTTTCACCAAACAGTTCTGGTTTTTTATTTTAAAATATTTATGGACATTCCAGTTCTACATAAATTTGTAAATTATTTTGTGTTATAGTTCCAGATCCGAGAGCAGATTATGCAGATTTGACGATAAATGGTGATCCAGATATCAAAGGTAGGTGTTTACCAGTTACAGCAGACCTGTTTTATGTCATGGCATTATCACAAGTGCTTTGAAAACTATTATCTTTTTATACCAGATGGAGGATAGGTTTTGTTTTAGGTGGTAATGTTCTTTTTTTCATTTGGTTATTTTTGTAGTGTCCCTCTCCCTTCTATCGCCCATGTAGTTCACAGTTTGTATAGCATTTTACAAATTAAAATAAATCCTGACATCTCGTTCACTGTTCTAATAGCTGTTGCCATAATACATTAGCATCATTTTAATGCAAACCAAATTTGTAACATTATTTTAAAACAAACAGAAATTTTGTTGTTGTTAAAACAGTCAAGTTGACTATATAGAATAGAAGACCTGAATGTTCATACATGTATAATACTATAACCTTTCCCAAACAAGCCTCTGCCTTTCCCTACTCCAAATAAAAAAATATTAATTTCTTTTATTATTATCCTTTAAAATTTGTTGTAAACATGTACCACTTTCCACTCTACTACAAGAAAACCAGATCTCGTCGTGAAAAACTTGAGGGTAATGATTAATTGCT
Source organism: Gigantopelta aegis (assembly GCF_016097555.1). NCBI lineage: Eukaryota > Metazoa > Mollusca > Gastropoda > Neomphalida > Peltospiridae > Gigantopelta > Gigantopelta aegis. The sequence goes on from NC_054704.1 coordinate 80,393,781, forward strand.
CCTTTAACTACATTGTATGAGTATGGGTAGCCATTTGATACTTCATCCTCTTGTCGTACTCTTTTAAAAAAAATTAACAAATTAAGCTCCCTTAGCATGTGACTTTATGCTTCGCATAATCTAATATAGGGGAGCAATTAATCACTCCTCTTAATTTTTTTCATGGCAAGGTTTAGTGCCAACATGTAGCAAAATAAGCCTACATGTACATGGAAAGTACGTACATGGAGTGAATTCTTGCTTGGACTCCTGTTCCTAGCTACTACGCAAGTCATCATTTTAACGGTGTACAGTGTGCACTCTTCTCATCCTCCTGTTGTTGAATTACAACAGTAGTTCATACTGGTAGCAGCCATGTTATTATTATACCAGTACCGCAATACTTTCTCACATTGAGAGATGTGACTTTCGAGAGTACGTCATCAGCTGATCAGTGTAGCTACAGTGTATGACTCAAGTGCCATGTTCAGAAGGCCGAGAATTTGTGATCAATTTGACTGAACAGTACCATCATTCCCCCCCCCCCCCCCCCCCCATCCCTAGCTATGCAAGACAGACCTATTCCATGACATCAGCTCATATGGAATAAATCTATTTTGTGTCTATAGGCTATAACATGATTGGGTTGTTGATAATATACAACCTCATTAAAGCGAGTTGGTGATCTGAGGTCATCAAACAACAGTTTTAGATTGATCGTTTTGTTATTAAAACCGTCATTATAAAAGCTATCTTGTTAATTTGTGGCAGAAAATATGATAGTGTAGTTTATTTATGATAAAATGGTCAAATAAAGAAGTTATCTTTTTCGTGTAAAATAATAGTTTATTTACCGAATGGATTAGAGAAAAAACATTATGCCAGGTCGAAATATTCACCACCTCGTTTATACTTTTGCTATCCCACGTGACCACATATGATGGAGTCTTATAGTCTTAGATTTATCTAATGTTAGGTTAGAAGCCATTCATACATAATATTAAGTAGTTCTCTGGTTCATACTCATAGTTTATACTTCCATGAACATAAAATTGTCACCTTCAGTTCTTACAATTCCAAGTGTATTACTTATTTCATCCATATAAAATACAATAAAATCAAACTCTTCAGTTGTTTACGTCTTTATTCATACATGTACATCTAGGTCATAAACATTGCCAATTTAAGCTGATTGCTAATTAAAAATGTTCCCATTGTGAATCTTTTGTTATCAATTAAAATGGCACCATAGGAGAGTAAAAACATCAATATGAAATGTACCTTTTAGAGTTTGCTAAATTTGTTTTCATTCAGTACCAAACACTTTCAAGAGTAACTTTGTAAACAATGTTGTTGTATCACACAATGTTATTGTGCTGATCCATGTGTGTACATGTAATACATTAAGCCTGTAGTTGTTAGGTTATGTAACATTCTTACCAATGAATACACAGGTACCTGCTTCAAATAGTGGTAACATGAACTAATGGACATACATGTAGGCCCTTTGTTATACAGTCATGCCTTATTTTTAAGAGTATAGTTTATATCATATACATGTCGATGCAACATGGACAGTAAAATATATTTGCCATTTGATATTACTTTTGTATGAACAAAAAATAATTAGCACAAATATAAAAAAATATTGTATATATTCTCAAAACATGCACACACGCATACACACATACTGTACTACTACTACTACTAACTACTACTACTACTACTACTACTACTACTACTACTACTACTACTACTACTACTGTTGTTTATTTATCTTTAAATGGTATTAAAAACATAATTAATTTTATATGTTAATTGGAATAATGAAGAAGCCTACAAAACCTGTTCATTTATGTTAACAAGAACTGAAAAATATTTTATGCACCAAAGTTAAAAGTTTGTTTTGTTTAATGACACCACTGGCGAACATTGATTAATTAAACATCGACTATTGGATGTCAGACATTTGGTAATTAAGTCATCAGAAGAAACCCGCAACTTTTTTTCTAAAGAAGCAAGGGATCTTTTATATGAACTTTCGTGCAGACAGGAAAATACATACATGTACCACAGCCTTTGTCCAGTTGTGGTGCACTGGTGGGAACAAGAAAAAAGATTGCACCAATGTTGAGGAGATAAAGGGTGTACCCAAAATAAGCAAGTAGAAACATTTCACCTCTAAATCAATGGAATGTTAAGAGATTAAAATAAATTGAAATGCATTTGTGGATGTGTACAACTCTGTACCAGCTATTATTAACTGCACTGCAGTGACCTTTTTGTGCTGAGAACAGACATAAGTCTGTTGTGCCCAAATTATTGAGATCTAAAGCATGTTTTTTGCCAGAAAATAATTTGAGGGTATTTAATAAAAAAAAAAAACAGATCCTGTCTGTGCCCCTACTAGGTAGTTTGACCCTACTAGAAAATTATGGGTTTGAAATCTTTTGAAACTGGACACTGCATTCCATGTACTTTGACCGATTTTAAACAGCTGTTCTTTTTCTATAATCTTTCTAAAAATTAAAAAAATTAAAAAATGTATTAATTAATTCTCAAGATTTTAGGGTACGTAATTTTACCCTAAGTACCTTCAGGCAGAAAACAGTGTTTAAAAGCCCTAACGATCCTATGGAGAAATGTATTATTATGATTTGAGACCAGCATTTTACGCAGTTACACAAATTTGCTTATGATTAGAATGAAGCATTGTCCATGGGGTTATCTGAGGGGAAAAGGTTACCTAACTACTTGTTTTGCTGTATACAGGCCGGCACTGTGGTACATGTATTGTGTGTGTGCACGTGGTATTCAAATAACTGATTGAGACCCACTTGACCTTATGATTGGAGTATTCTTCATCTGTGGAGTGGAACGAGCTCATTATTTGTGTTAATTCATTACACATGAGGGATCATGTTTACCATTGTAACGTAACACACCCAAGTCCGCTGTCTTCGTAAAATGACATACGCAAATGCACACACAAGCAAGCAGAAATCTACATCACTTGACAGTGTGTTTGCTATACCAATAACCTTTCTTGACCTCTGACCCCAGTGTTACAAGTTCACACTCATACATAAACACATTGTACATGTGTGTAAGTATATTAATTCCATTTACTGGATAGTTTTCCGCATTAGCATATATTCTTATGTAATAGGATACATGTACAAATATATGTAGATGACTAATTCAGATGTTGCAGTCTATGAAGCATACATGTACAATTGATCAACTTTCGATTATACATGTGGTTAGAATTATAAACTACAAGAAAGAAGTGTGTTTTGTTTAACAACACCACTAGAGTACGTTGATTTATTAATCATTGGCTATTGAATGTCAAACATTTGGTAATTTTGACATAAAGTCTTAGAGGAAACCCACTACAGTTTTCCATTAGTAGCAAGGGATCTTTTATATGCACCATCCCACAGACAGGATAGTACATACCACAGCCTTTGATATACCAGTCGTGGTACACTGGCTGGGACAAACTAGTTACAAGAAAGACTTGAATATGAGGATGATTACCTATTGTCGTGTTCACTGGGTTTTGTCTTTAATATCTATTCAGGATTAAAAAAAAACCTTCACAAACACATGAAAACAAACCCAATTCACAGCATATTTACATCAATTCTATCATTCAACTGTAAAAATGTATAATTGATCATCATATCAATAAAGCCCAACCGATCAATATTTTATTTTAATCAGTAAAGCTTGCTGCTTAGATATCAGTAAAATGTATGTACTATGTAACATTAATATACGGTGAAACCTGTCTAAACCGGACACCCACAGGACTAAGTAAAAAATCCAGTTTTAAGTCTATCCAGTTTAGAGAGGCTTTGTCCTGTATTGATATTTAAAAAGGGACCCTGAAAAAACGTCTGGTTTACAAAGGGTCCGGTTTAGAGGAGTTTCACTGCAATTCAAAATACTCAAACAGTATACAACGTAGTTTATTATACACTGAACAATGCTATATATTCATATGTACACGTACACATACATCTACACCTTGTATTAATTAGTAAGTGGTTTAATACATTTTATAAACTCTATTTTGCTAATCTTAACTGTTGATCATGACTGATTAAATCATTAAAGCCAATAATATTTCCATTAATTAATGGACCATTATTTGTGGAACATTCTGAAATATTTTTACGCAACACGTGCCTATATGTAACATGGTGACAGTGTACTGACAATGGCCAGAGGTCAGTGCGAGGACAGGGCAATCAGTGGCACATAGATACTATTTCCAGCTGCTAATTGCACCACTGTGTCCTTTGTAGGCAGCAAGTCAGGCATAAATGCGCCATCGTGTAAACGTACTCGTGCCGCGTTGCAGGAACTTATTTCAGTTGAACGCCCTCTATATGATGCCTGCCTTTAAAGTGTTGTATTTGGCACTTTGAGATCGGTTCACCTCAGCTGCCGCATATAGTTACATTCATTTGAATGTTTGTGTTATTCACACTACCATTTCACAGCATAATTGGTAGAAAGTATTGATTAGAGATGTATATATATATATATATATATATACACACGATTATAGGTACAGTTTAGTGTTACATAAGATTCGAGTGGGATTGAAAGATAGTTTTGTTGTATCGGTGTTTCATGTTTATTTTTTGATAGTCGTTTATTGTAGTTTTTCTATGGTAGATGCATTAATTCTGTAATCTGTTAATAGATTGTGGAGGTTTAGGTTTAGAGTTTGTTTTGTTTAATGACACCTTTAGAAGACTGATTAATTAATAATTCATTGGGTATTGCGTAATATATTTGGTGATTCTGACATGTCATCCTCAGAGGAAACCCAGTAAATATTTTCATTAGCAGCAAGGGATCTTCTTTATGTGCTTTACCTCAGACAAGACAGCACGTGCCATGCCCTTTGATTATCAGTTGTGGGGCCTAGGTTGGGGCAGGAAAACTAGTAGGTCCACCACAGAGGTTTGATCCCATAACCCAAGCACCTTGGGTGAGCAGTCTACTGATTGAGTTAAATCTGATCCCGTGGACTGTCTAGTAGACATGTATGTATAATGTGCACACATTCATGCAGTGCATGTGTTTGTATTTGTAAATGCAGACCTGTAATAATTGTGAGGATTATAGTTTTGTTCAGGTTTTGCATAAACACATATATACATGTACATGTTTGCAAATATTGAATTTGCATTGGTCTTTACACCAGGGCTTTAGATTGCACCGGCCTCGGTGACGTTGTGGTTAAGCCAACAGCCAAGGCTGGTAGGTACTGGGTTCATAGCCTGGTACCAGCTCTCACACAGAGCGAGTTTTAATGACACAGTGGGTAGGTGTAAGACCACTATACACCCTCTTCTCTCTCACTAACCACTAACAACTAACCCACTGTCCTGGACAGACAGCCCAGATAGCTGAGGTGTGTCCCCAGGACAGCATGCTTGAACCTTAATTGGAAATACGTTGAAATGAAACTGCACCAAAGCTGAGGCAATATAAAAAGGTGTGCCCAAGATGAGCAAGCCCAAATTAGGTAGAAACAGGTTAACCTTAAAACATTTCACCTCGCAACCAGTGGAATGTTAAGCTGTAATTAAAATAACTAGAAATGCATTTCTGATGATTTACAACTCTTTACCAGCTGTTATTAACATTATTGCACTAAAAAGACCCCTAGGTGTGTTCAAAAAAGCCTGTTACAATTAAGTGCCCAACTTAGTAAAGATGTAAAGCCCTTCCTCACCACATTCCCATCTTTTATTATATAAATGTGTATAGCATTTTTAAAATCATTTCATATTGCCTAATTTTTAAGACATCTTAACATAGCCTAAGATGATAATTGAATTCCTTAATGATAGTGGTAGAGATGTGTTACATAATCGCAGCATGTGCTAGCATGTGTTCATTTCATGCAGTCTGTCAGAGCCAGTGATGGATTCGCCTTGGATACACATGTATACGTAAACCCTGGCTGTATAGTGAACACTGGTGGAACTGTGTGCTGCTGCAGATGCTATTCCAATAATGGGGCTGCAGTCACGTGAACCAGCCGGGCAGAGGTGGTTAGCCTGTTAGTGAACCCACGGGTTATTACTGGCTATTGTCTTATGTAACACACAGGCCGACTGACGCGGCAAATTCCTCTTAATTAATAACATTATGTACACCTGTATGTGTATTCCATTCAGTTGTGGTGTGTTATAATGTATATTATTTGTCATATCAGTGTGTGTATGTGTGTGTAATAGCTAAAATGCCTTTATAATTTACATACAAACATGTAGTTGCCAATTTCTAGCTTGAATATATTCATCTAAACATTTCCATCTATCCATCCATCTATCCATCCATCCAACTATTCATCCCATCCATCCATCCATCCATCCATCCATCCATCCATCCATCCATCCAAGTATTCATCTATTCATCCATCCATCCATCCATCCATCTATCCACTTGATTTCCATTCCAATCCCTTACTTACCCAGAATTAATTGCAATAATTTAAAACATAAATAATTCCAATAAATGTAAAAATTAATAATACCATTCAGCTTATTGACATTACTCCCCACCATACTGTTGATATTGTTATTATACATCTACGTTTTATATGTTACTGTACATTATATATCATTTGTTTCTACGCATATGTAAGTTACTACTACTACTAGTACGTACATGTAGTACTACACGTGTGTCATATGTACTGCGAGCCCTGTCTCTGTGGTGTTGACATACGTCAAGTTTTATATGCTAATCCAGTAACACTGATGACACAGTTAAATTTTAATAGATTTTTAGTACTGGTATAATGAGCTAAATTCAGGAATTTAATAAATTACGTTAATATTGTTTAATTACTTGTTGACTAGCAACATAGAACAAAAAACCCCAATTAGTTATTCTTTTCATTTATTCTTTTAATTTATTTTTGTGCTTTTGTCCAATTAAGATTCAAGCATGCTGTCTTGGGCACATACCTTAGTTATCTGGCCTGTCTTATCTAGAGAGGGAGGAGTTGGGTTATGGTTATTGGTGTGTAGTGAGAAACAAGTAACCACTGATTAAATGTTTTACTTGCTTTGGGTTGGAAAGAAGGAAATGCTATATTTAACGACACGGTCAACAGATATTAATTGTGGTTATATCTATATCTATCTATCTATCTATCTATCTATCTATCTATAAATAGATAGATACATGTAGATAGATTTATCTATGTGTGTGTGTTGGACATCTTGTTAACAACCACACAGATAATAAGAGAGGAAACCCACTGCTGCTTCTGATTAGTACTAGTAGCAAGGGGTCTTTTATAAGCACCATCCCACAGATGGAATAGTACATGTACATACCACTGCTTTTGTTGCACCAGTTGTGGAGCATTCATTGGAATAAGTAATAGTCCAATGGGCCCACCGACGGGGATTGATCCTAGACCGATCATGCATCAGATGAGCACTTTACCACTAAGCTATGTCCCACCCCAGCTTTGGCTTGGAGGCAGAGCCAATACCATGCAGTCTCAAATTTGATATGTTTTACAACTGTACCAATGAGGTCTGTCTTTCCAATTAATAGCAAGGCATCGTTTGTTTGCATTCCCCACCAGACAGAACAGTACCTACCACGGCCTTTGAAATATGAGTGGAGCACTAATCAAATTGGGAAATAACCCACTAGTGCCACTGGAGGAAATGGATCCTACCTCCTGTGGCACCCCAGGTGTCGGAATACAGTAGAGTAAATAATCATTCTCTGGAGATAGACCTTAGTCGATTTGAGTCAAGGTAATGGTGGCTGCTTTATCTCCAACGACTAAAATAACCTGCAGTGTGCTATGGGAAAACGGCTTGTAGTGAAGAAAATATAGAGGGTTTTTTCTTACTGTATATAGTAAACTGTCACTTTTTACCTGATATTAATGACTCTTCTTGTAACTGCTTCTCAAGGGAAGGAAGAAAATGTTTTATTTAATGACGCACTCAACACATTTTATTTATGGTTATATGGTGTTGGATAGACTCAAGGGATAAGAAACTTCAGCATATAGGTTGTTTTGCTTAATTGCTTAAAAAATAAATGACAGTAAACAGTGTTGAATTGAAAAAAATAAATAAAAAAACTTCAAATATATTTGTAAGCAAAATAATATATAGTGTACAGTACACATGTATATACATATAATAGAAACATGGTTATGATGGTAATGAATATGGTTAAATTACAAATGTGTAGACATTACCACAGATTATTATTATTTTTTTAATCTTGAAAGTGTATATATAAAAAGGCTACTTTTATCTGAAATGTACCTGTGATATTTATATACTCCAAATTTTAATTTACACAAATGTACATGTAGTGGTATTTATACTTTGCACAGCTTTTCACACTTTTAAAGTTATCGTAGGAAGTTTTTGTATTGATGCTGTTCATCAATACATTCATATTTTTACCATTGTTTGACATCCAATAGCCAATGTATTTTTGTGCTGGAATGTCAATAAACATTCGTTTGTTCATTTGTTTGTTTGTTCGGTCGGTCGTTCATTCGGTCGTTTCTTCAGTCGGTTGGTCAGTCAATCGGTCGTTCGTTCCATTCATTAATTCATTCAGTCTTTTTCCCTGTGCATACATATACTTGATATGTATAATATTATTTTAGTTTGTTAGTGATAAATTATAAAACAAATTACCCCCCCCACCCTCCATTTGCTCAAGTCTAAAACAGTCCTATAATCAGCAACCTGAGCTTCTGACTATTTTATTTCTGCAGCAGCTGATAGCAAGTTCCTCCAGTTTTTATTACATGCGTTGTGTATATATATATATATATATATACATATAGATATATATATATATATATGTATCCACTGCATGGTTACTGCTAGATGAAATCTTCACTACAGTCCAACCATGCTCGGTCGGCTGCCTGTAATAATCATCCGAAAAGGAAAAATTACTTGTAATATTGACATAATTCATGAGGATTTTCCCCAACTGCATCTGTGAAAGGTCGTCTTGAAAACAACCATAAAAGACATCATGTAATAAATAATGATGTCACCTGTTTTCGAATAGATTAGAACTTTTGGCATATGTATTTTGTAAATTGATTTGTAATATGAAAGTAAGAATAAAACTTACTACTCTTTTAATTGGGAATACAAAGTAAATATATATAGTAAAATAGATTTTAACTATGTATAAGCTGATAGTTAATATTTTTTTAATTATAAAGTTAACCTTTAAGAATGGTTTAACTGTATACATGTATGTCTTATAAATACTGACTTGCAGGGAGCTAGATGCATCACATTTATATTTCACTGTATGTCCTACTGTAAAGGTGATTACCTGCAGCCACTGGAACCATAAATCAAAACTGATGTATATCCACATGTAGACAAAACAGAATTCTCGCACACTGCAAAAATACAATCATTGTAAAATCTGTGTCAATTTCACAGACATGTACAGGTATATATCACTTCCTGGGTTGTATTTTTAGGCTCAGATTTCGCACTGATTAAATAAAAGTGCAGGTTCATGAATTTTACGTATGCCGTTAACGCAGCTTTTGGCTTATTTTTACTTCTGGCATGACACACAAGTATGTCTTAATGACCATACATGGACATGTTCATTCATCCATCCATCCATCCCATCCATCCTTCCTTCCTTCCTTCCTTCCATCCCTCCCTCCATCCTTCCTTCCTTCCTTCCTTCCTTCCTTCCTTCCTTCCTTCCTTCCTTCCTTCCTTCCTTCCTTCCTTCCTTCTTTCCTTCCCTCCCTCCCTCCCTCCCTCTCTCCATCCATTACTTCTATTAGTATATATTGAATGTCTAATACAACACACTCATTAATAAAAGTAACCTACGTGTTTGGGGGTTGAGGTGGATTTTCATTTCATTTACACTCATTAATGTCTGATTTCTTTTTACGATGAAGTATATGAACAAGAACTGCATAGTAGACTGGTACATCTAACTTGTTAAAGTAACTTCTCGTTTTTAACAAGCTAACATATATATATATATATATATATACCGGTATGTACAACTCTGGCAATTAACCACAGTAATTGGCAATGCTGTGGAGATTGCCATGATGTTTTCAATTTTTCGCAGAATTTATTTTGCTATGGAACTTTAAATTTAATTTTCCATGTCATTTTTGTTAGTTATATAAATTTATTTTTGAAACAATGACAAATTGAACTCCCTTTTTTACACATTAACCACAAAACTGCCATAGAAAAATGTTGTAGAAACTGTATTCCATGGCATATTTATTTGCTGTGGTAATTTTCTTAATTATAGCCAAGATTGATGTACCCCAACCCTTCCATCACACTGGAAGCATGCACAGAGCAACCACATTAAACCTATCAGTGTTTCTCACTACCGTATTTGCTTTCCTTTCCTTACAGCCAAGATTGATGTACCCCAACCCTTCCATCACACTGGAAGCATGCACAGAGCAACCACATTAAACCTATCAGTGTTTCTCACTACCGTATTTGCTTTCCTTTCCTTACAGCCAAGATTGATGTACCCCAACCCTTCCATCACACTGGAAGCATGCACAGAGCAACCACATTAAACCTATCAGTGTTTCTCACTACCGTATTTGCTTTCCTTTCCTTACAGCCAAGATTGATGTACCCCAACCCTTCCATCACACTGGAAGCATGCACAGAGCAACCACATTAAACCTATCAGTGTTTCTCACTACCGTATTTGCTTTCCTTTCCTTACAGCCAAGATTGATGTACCCCAACCCTTCCATCACACTGGAAGCATGCACAGAGCAACCACATTAAACCTATCAGTGTTTCTCACTACCGTATTTGCTTTCCTTTCCTTACAGCCAAGATTGATGTACCCCAACCCTTCCATCACACTGGAAGCATGCACAGAGCAACCACATTAAACCTATCAGTGTTTCTCACTACCGTATTTGCTTTCCTTTCCTTACAGCCAAGATTGATGTACCCCAACCCTTCCATCACACTGGAAGCATGCACAGAGCAACCACATTAAACCTATCAGTGTTTCTCACTACCGTATTTGCTTTCCTTTCCTTACAGCCAAGATTGATGTACCCCAACCCTTCCATCACACTGGAAGCATGCACAGAGCAACCACATTAAACCTATCAGTGTTTCTCACTACCGTATTTGCTTTCCTTTCCTTACAGCCAAGATTGATGTACCCCAACCCTTCCATCACACTGGAAGCATGCACAGAGCAACCACATTAAACCTATCAGTGTTTCTCACTACCGTATTTGCTTTCCTTTCCTTACAGCCAAGATTGATGTACCCCAACCCTTCCATCACACTGGAAGCATGCACAGAGCAACCACATTAAACCTATCAGTGTTTCTCACTACCGTATTTGCTTTCCTTTCCTTACAGCCAAGATTGATGTACCCCAACCCTTCCATCACACTGGAAGCATGCACAGACCAACCACATTAAACCTATCAGTGTTTCTCACTACCGTATTTGCTTTCCTTTCCTTACAGCCAAGATTGATGTACCCCAACCCTTCCATCACACTGGAAGCATGCACAGAGCAACCACATTAAACCTATCAGTGTTTCTCACTACCGTATTTGCTTTCCTTTCCTTACAGCCAAGATTGATGTACCCCAACCCTTCCATCACACTGGAAGCATGCACAGAGCAACCACATTAAACCTATCAGTGTTTCTCACTACCGTATTTGCTTTCCTTTCCTTACAGCCAAGATTGATGTACCCCAACCCTTCCATCACACTGGAAGCATGCACAGAGCAACCACATTAAACCTATCAGTGTTTCTCACTACCGTATTTGCTTTCCTTTCCTTACAGCCAAGATTGATGTACCCCAACCCTTCCATCACACTGGAAGCATGCACAGAGCAACCACATTAAACCTATCAGTGTTTCTCACTACCGTATTTGCTTTCCTTTCCTTACAGCCAAGATTGATGTACCCCAACCCTTCCATCACACTGGAAGCATGCACAGAGCAACCACATTAAACCTATCAGTGTTTCTCACTACCATATTTGCTTTCCTTTCCTTATAGCCAAGATTGATGTACCCCAACCCTTCCATCACACTGGAAGCATGCACAGAGCAACCACATTAAACCTATCAGTGTTTCTCACTACCGTATTTGCTTTCCTTTCCTTACAGCCAAGATTGATGTACCCCAACCCTTCCATCACACTGGAAGCATGCACAGAGCAACCACATTAAACCTATCAGTGTTTCTCACTACCATATTTGCTTTCCTTTCCTTACAGCCAAGATTGATGTACCCCAACCCTTCCATCACACTGGAAGCATGCACAGACCAACCACATTAAACCTATCAGTGTTTCTCACTACCGTATTTGCTTTCCTTTCCTTACAGCCAAGATTGATGTACCCCAACCCTTCCATCACACTGGAAGCATGCACAGAGCAACCACATTAAACCTATCAGTGTTTCTCACTACCATATTTGCTTTCCTTTCCTTATAGCCAAGATTGATGTACCCCAACCCTTCCATCACACTGGAAGCATGCACAGAGCAACCACATTAAACCTATCAGTGTTTCTCATTACCGTATTTGCTTTTTTCGTCTGGAGCTGGGGCAGGATTTAGCCCAGTCAGTGGTAAAGCATTTGCTTGATGTGCGGTCAGTCTGAGATCGATCCTCGTCGGTGGGCCCATTGCGCTATTTCTCGCTCCAGCCAGTGCACCACGACTGGTATATCAAAAGCCGTGGTATGTGCTATCCTGTCTATGGGATGGTGCATATAAAAGATCCCTTGCTGCTAATCGAAAAGAGTAGCCCATGAAGTGACGACAGCGGGTTTCCTCCCTCAATATCTGTGTGGCCCTTAACCATATGTCCGACGCCATATAACCGTAAATAAAATGTGTTGAGTGCGTTGTTAAATAAACCATTTCCTTTCCTTTCCTTACAGCCAAGATTGATGTACCCCAACCCTTCCATCACACTGAAAGTATGTACAGACCAACCACATTAAACCTATCAGTGTTTCTCACTATTTGCTTTTTTATCATCTAGAGCTCTCTTGTTCAGTAGCTGTGTGTATGTATGTGTGTGCAGGTAAATGCATATGTATTTGGAAGAATGCGAGGTTACCAGCAGTAGGCTAAGTTAATGGGTCAAACAGCTGTTGTGCCGAGTGGAGATGGAAGCTAATAGCAACCACATGGTGTAATCTCAACACACTTTCCCTGACAGAGAGGTACAGCAGTTCAGCTATGCGGTATATTGTCTTTGTGTTCACCCGTATTGTGTTTACCTGTATCACAAGTATCATTGTACAGTTGCCTTTCAGTGTGGCTGGGTACACCTAGTGCACAGGTGTTTGGAGCAATGAGTTCCACCTTATCGGCTTTCCATTGCAGTTCTCCTGTGATTCTAGTGGTAGATAAATGAAGTTATATCAATGGCATTTACACTGGCCATTTTTTGGGGGGGGGGGTAGATAGGGGTGAATCCTCTTAATCCCACCTTATCGCCTTTCCGTTGCAGTTCTTTAGTGGTGGCTAAATAAAGTTATATATATATGCCATTTACACTGGCAGATTTGGGTGAGTGTACCCATCTTAATCCCACCTTATCGCCTTTCCCTTGCAGTTCTTTAGTGGTGGCTAAATAAAGTTATATATATATATATATGCCATTTACACTGGCAGATTTGGGTGAGTGTACCCATCTTAATCCCACCTTATTGCCTTTCCCTTGCAGTTCTCTTGTGGTTCTAATGGTGGCTAAATGAAATTGTATATGCCATTTACACTGGTATATTTGGAGGGGTGTGTGTGTACCCTCTTAATCCCACCGTAACACCTTTCCATTGTAGTTCTATCATGGCGGTAGTGGTGGCTAAAGTATATAAAGTTATATGCCATTTACACTGGTAGATTTGGGGAAGCATACCCTCTTAATCCTGCCTTATTGCCTTTCCCTTGCAGTTCTCTTGTGATTCTAGTGGTGGCTAAATTAAGTTATATAAATGTCATTTACACTGGCCAATGTTTTTTTTTTTTTTTTTTTTTGGGGGGGGGGGGGTACCTCTTAATCCCATCTTATTGCCTTTTCCTTACAGTTCTCTTGTAGTGGTAGTGGTGGCTAAATGAAGTTATATATATGCCATTTACAGTGGCAGATTGGGGGGGGGGCGCACCCCTCATAATCCTGCCTTATCTCGCCTTTCCCTTACAGTTCTCTCCAGGTGGTTCTAATGATGGCTGTGTACATGAAGTTGTATGTCATTCACAATGGCAAATGGGGTTTTTGGGGAGGGTGCACCCTCTTAATTCCACCTTATTGCCTTTCCCTTGGATTTCTCTCAAGGTGGTAGTGTTAGTGATAGATTTAGTGGCAGATTTGGTGGGGGTGGGTATTCATCTTAATTCCTCCTTATTGCAGTTCTCTTGTAGTGGTAGTGTGGCTACACAAATGTGCTTCGGCATTAAAATTAACATTTATATGCCATTTACACTGGCAGATTTGGGGGAAGGAGTTCATCCCCTTTGTCATAATCCCACCGTATTGCCTTTCCCTGGTAGTTCTCTTGTGTTGTTAGTAGTGGCGACATTAATTCACATGCAGGCACTGAATTAGGGGATCTGTTTTTACCATTCTGCAAGAATCTTAAAAATGGTGTAATAATACTAATATAGATATTTTGGGATTCCATCTCATTATCTTACCTTTCTGAATAAAATCTGGGATTTGTGGAAATTCATGTAGCCACCACCTCTACCACAAAAGAATGGCAAGGGAAAGGCGATAAGATGGGATTAAGGGGGTGCACCCCTCAAAACAATGCAGTCAGTGTAAATGGCATATAACTTCATTTAGTCACCACTATCACCACAAGAGAATTGCAAGGGAAAGGTGATACGATGTGATTAAGAAGGTGCCCTCCCCCGAAAAAATATATCTGCCAGTGTAAATAACATATAAATTCCCACTATATCAAGGCCTAATCATCAGCTTGTTGACCTTTCTTGAATTATTAACAATACGATTAATTAACATTTGTTATGGGCTGGATGGCAATCACACAAACAAACAGACTTTGACTTAATCAGTGGAACGTGTATCAGGGTTCGATATTATGTGCAACAAGCAGCAAGAATGCTGCCTGGAATCTCTAGTTGCTGCAATAAGGCAGCAATAATTTATCGCCATGAATGTTAATAGAGAGTCAATATTAAATACCAATAACTGTTAATTGGAGCTGAAAAACAAGATGACCACTTATTCATTCTTCTGTAGAGAAATCACATCCGTACTGTTTACGTTTAAAACATCCATATACGATATTGTACTGGAGGTTTTAGAATAGTATTTATGGCCCTACTAAACTTCATCTAACAATAAATACTAGTGATTTTCCAAGAAATTTGGCAAGGCATGGTAGACTAAACACTTTTGGGGCATTTTTACAATTTTTGGGGCACTTGTTATTCATTAAAAGTACACAAAAATTAATTAAAATAAACATTAATGTAATTTATATGTTTGCTTTAATAAATGAATGGCAAAAGAAATAAAAGGCATATTTTATTAATTAATAATACCTTTTTGGGTGTTTTATAAAGGCAATTTTAGAATTAATTATTGAAAAAGGTGCTGATTGAGGCAAGATGGTGCTAGACTATTGAGGCATGGTGCTGCACCATGCTAAAATAAGCTAGGGAAAACACTAAATACCATGCAACACTGTTCAACAGTTTTAATTCTACCTTTATCTATGTTGTCTTGATAAATAGTCTTGGAGTGAAATTGTGTCTGATGGTAGAAGTCAGAACTAGCTGCCTTGTAAAAAAAATTTTTTTTTAATTTTGAATGCTATGTGCCTGTACGTTGTATGAATATATAAATATACATAATAAGATTTCAAAAGGATCTATACAGACACTTGAAAATGTAACCAGAGCGTAAAATTGTGACACCCACATGTCGTACACATACTATAGAAAATGTGACTATGAAAGTATAATTTTATGCCTACGCCTTCTTGACTTGCTTTTGTTATAGTGCACGTGCACGTGAGTATATACATGTATTAATCAATACAGTATTATGTTTCATTCAGTTATATAATATTTTATGTGTAACAAGAATAGATTTCTGCAACATTTACAAAAAGTGAAAATTGTTTTTGTCCCCAGTTGGATGAAAGATGAAGATTCATTCAGCGCATACTATATAATGGGTGCAAACTATATAATTTTACATCTACACAGATCTATGGTACATGAATTGCGTTTGTAATGTGTGCACAGGTATTTTGATCAGTACAATTTTCTGTTTCACCCATTTACATAAAGTTGTTTTAAGTAAGTATATGGCACGTGAATTGTTTTTGTAATGTGCACTCGGGTAGTTTGATCAATACAATTTTCTGTTTTACCCATTTACATAAAGTTATTTTAAGTATGTGGCACATAATTAAAAAAAAGAAAGAAAGAAATGTTTTATTTAACAACACACTCAACACATTTTATTTATGGTTATATGGTTAAGGACCACACAGATTTTGAGAGGAAACCCGCTGTTGCCACTACATGGGCTACTCTTCCGATTAGCAGCAAGGGATCTTTTATTTGCGCTTCCCACAGGCAGGATAGCACAAACCATGGCCTTTGTTGAACCAGTTATGGATCACTGGTCGGTGCAAGTGGTTTACACCTACCCATTGAGCCTTGCGGAGCACTCACTCAGGGTTTGGAGTTGGTATCTGGATTAAAAATCCCATGCCTTGACTGGGATCCGAACCCAGTACCTACCAGCCTGTAGACCGATGGCCTACCATGACGTCACCGAGGCCGGTCTAAAAAAAGCAGAAAAAAAAGCACACAGCTTTTTTCTTTTTAATTTAATTTTATGGGGTTGGGTTTATATACATTATTTGGGTTAAACAGACAACTGCACACATAAAATACTTGATGCTGCAGTTTATTAAATATGAGAGAGGAAATTAGTGCACAACAGCTGGTGTGTTCTTCATTACAAGAAGCCGTACCACATACACATGTACACACAGTGAGACCATCTTTGTGTTCATATAATTGCACGTGCTGAGTGTTTAAAGGATTTCACAATTAGAAAGAAATGTTTTATTTAACTATGCACTCAACACATTTGAGCTATGTTTATATATCGGGGGACACCAGGCTCAAATTTGGCAATTAGAGGTCAAGACCATTTGGCCTATAGACCAATAGAGATTTGTTTAGGACATTATGGCCAGAAAGTAGGGCAACAAAGCAAATTGAAACCAGTGTCTTAAATTAATATAACACAACTGCACACATTCAGAATAAAGAAGTGTGAACGGTTTCATATTTTCATAATAAAACAAATAAATCAATAATGGTCGACCTGAAAATTAAAGCTACCACTGTGATTTCAAATGGATGTATGTACCTCATATTGAGCATTTGTAGTTGGGGAAAACCATCCAGTACCTGAAATCAAGTCTCCATGTATGTATGTGTATTTCATGACTGACACTGTGATCACTTTAATGTTTTTCAGTTCCCGGCAACATTCATTCAGGCGTGTCTGGGAATGACAGTATAATGGCCACTGGAGTGTTTTCTGCTAAAGAACTGCTGCGAGTAACTAGATGTAAGTATATTTTTAACACCAGTACTGAAATACTACATGGCAGCCTTCTTTCTCGGGCAGATCACATTGCCAGGGCTCGAAACTCGTCCAAAAATATGGGGGCCCAAAAAATAATAATGGCAAATTATAGTAAGCAAATCATGAACCACGAGCAAGATTTTAATGTGGAATAAATATATGCAATACAAATATTAATAGTGGCTCATATGTTATAGCTCTGAAGAAGATTGACCAAATAATAATATTTGGCCAACTAACACCATTATTTTGTTATATTTAAGTCGCCCAAATGAGACATTGGTCACTTTTGGCGACCTGTTCACAGGCTGTTTCGATCCAGCATTGCTGTGATTTGTGATTGGTACAGCAAATTTTTTTTTTTAACAATACACAAAAAACCCCAACAAGATCATGATGAAATGCATAATATTGATAGACAGTTTCACTTTCATTCCTGAATATTTTAGAACTCATTTTATGCCTCTGCAAACTGGTGACTTCAAATTGTCTGTCACTTTTGTGTAATTTTGCATGGAAAGGAACTCAATTCTTCAGTGTTTCTAGTTTCCATTATCCTATACTTGTTTCCACATAACTGTACTGAAGAAAGTATGTCCATGACTAGGGAAAGTATGAATAGTGAATTATATTCAAAGTGAAAAAACCCTCAAAACCCTCTGCCCGTTCCCCCACTCCATGTAGCCCAAACCAAACCAAACAAAAGAAAACAAAATACCTGGACCATAGTGAATAAAACAGAAATAATGAACTAAAGCTGTACGAAGATCACATGGGAACTGCTTACACCTGTTTCTGTGAGATAATGCCAAGTAATGTTATTATGTGTACCTGAGCTTTACATGTTGTATTAATATGTTATATGTTGGAAATGAGCAATTGTATTGCTATAATACATAGGGCACTAGTCAAAGCTTCTGTGAGGGCTAGTGACTTCCTCAAACACTTGTCGAATGTCAACACTTTTAAAGCATACATTTACATTTATGCCTAGTCTGATGGATTACAGAACTGACCTCCTTTGGTAGACTCAGAAAGTTATTTCCTGTTCCAATTAGTACAGGGGTTGGGAAAAACATGTGAGGGGCACAGCAAGTGTTGCCTTCAGTTTAATAATAAAAATAATAACAATTATGCACTTTACCTCAGACAGGGCAACATGTACCATGGCATTTAAACATTTAAAAGCATTTAATTAAACATGTGCTGGCCTTTCAAAATCATCAAATGTTTGATATCTAGTAGCCGATGATTAATAAATCAATGTGCTCTAGTGGTGTCATTAAACAAAACAAACTCTAACTTTTAAATTACACATTACTTACTTCTTAAATTATCATCTTTGCAATTTTAATGCACTTCTGGTCATCCTGTTGTTTATATTAACTCAAAACATCCTTATTTCAGAAGCTAGATACTAGTACATTGATTTTTTTTAAATCTTTAAAAATATGCATTTCCAGGCATCGAAAAAAGTTGTTCAGGTTACCAGGAGGTTACCACATATCAAGAAAGTCGAGAACGGTACTTCGTTCTCCATAAAATCTTATCAAACTAGAACTACACCACCTGTGTTTCTGTCAGAAAGACATTTTTGGGTATGGCTCTATGGAATTGAATGCAACCACATTCGATCAACAGGCGGTATGGGGGGCCTTCCCCAGAAAGAAAATAGGTTAAGTTTAGGGTTAGGGTTAAGAAAATCACACAGTAGGCCTAATGATAAGAGTCATTACTTTTGTCAAAAGGTTGACTTTAAACAAAAAATTTAATCTGCAAAAATATTTGAATATGGCGCCATACTCGTTTTACCTTCTGCAGAAACCCTGACCACCTAAATTTTGATCAGATGAGTGTTATTTAGATACACGTAATATATCAGTACAGTGAGAATAGTGGTATGAATGAATAACAACTTATTAGTTTTGTCTGTGAAGGTACAGGCTCGTATTTAATAGTAATGATGGAAATATAAGTGTGTGGTAACCAGTAGGTTATCGGGTCTGTATTGTGTGGTAACCTGTATGTGGGTTATTAAAGTTCGAAACAAATTGTTAACAATTACAATAAATTACCCCTTCAAAAGGGGTGGATTGATAGATGTAATCTAACAACGTCATGACATGCGCTAAGATGTAACACACTCATCATGGCGTCAAGAATAATTACGCTTCCACCCCTCTTGAAGAGTATTCCATAAACAAGCAAAATGGCAGACGGCAGAAAACTTAATATATTTTGCCCTATGCGATCTCTGTGAAGTTGATATCGGCGACATCATTACAGTTTACAGTCTCTGTAATGTTTGTTTCACAATTTGTGTCTGGACAAAATTTTCAGGAAATCTAACAGTAATTAAAGGTAGGAGAGTAATTTATCATAGTTGTTAACAATTTGGTTCGGACTTAAGACGAGACGTAGCCTAGTGGTAAAGTGCTCACTTGATGTGCGGTTGGTCTAGGATTGATCCTCTTCGGTGGGCCTATTGGGCTATTTCTCGTTCCAGACAGTGCACCACGACTAGAATATGTATATGTGCTATCTAGTCTAAAATGACCAAATCATTGACATCCAAAAGCCGATGAATAATAAATCAGTGTGCTCTAGTGGTGTCATTAAAGCAAAACTAAAGAAACACAAAAAACTTCTATAAAAAAACATATTGATTTTTCATTTCAGCCACGTTTTCCAGTCCCGCTTCAATGATGATGCCGCAGAATGGCACCCACGTCATGTTGGCGCAGCAGAAACAGATGGACAGTCCGAGCTACTACAACTACAGCCCCCAGGACACGAGCATGATGAACATGCACCCGGGGCTGCCCAACGGTCAGTCGGCCCTCAGTCCGGGCGGTCACCCCCACAAGAGATTGAAACGGAACCAGATCAGCTCAATATCGTCCGCGGAGGATGATGTCGAAAGCGTGGGCGAAGAAGCTGAGCAGCTCAGTAACTATTATGCAAAAACGGCTGCAAGCCTGGGGCAGTCAACGTCATGGCAGAGTGACCAGCTTGATCCAGGTAATCGGTCAACGGCTCGGTGTTTTTTGTGGCTGCTGTGTTTGGTGCGAATATATCCAGTGCATTTTGCCTTAGCTTTTTTGTTTAATTTTTGTCTTTATAATAAACCTTTTTGTGCATTTTATATCTAATTTTCTAATTTCCTTTTTGATATAATGAGTACTGATTATTGTTGTCTGCATCATTTCATCTTGGAAAGCTTGATTTTGCATTATGCATTATCACTAAAATATAGTTTTTTTCTTCAATATTCTAGCACATTATTATATATAATTATCATAGTAGGATAGTTGGATAACAATTAGTTGTTCATAAATGGAAAATGATACTAAACACAATATGCATCTACCATTAATGTGAAGCCATTAAAAAGTTGAAGTAAACACGTTCCATTTGCACACCTTTTCTTAATTGTTGCAAATTCTTACACTTATCTATTCTACGATGTCTTCTTAACAAAGCAGCTGAAACAATTTGTAAAATATATAAATCATTAACATCTCCCATTAAAGGCAGGATGTGAACTTGTAATTTTTAATTTGATCTTCTACTTCATGATGGCCAACAATGACCATCTTGAAATTATTCTGTTTTGGTTTCACATCTATATTTGTATGATGTATAAAATGTGCCCTTCTAAATTGTTGTGCATATTATGCTTTTTGTGTCATTATTCTGCAAACCGATATTGATATGAAATATGCCAACAAAAAATATTTTATGACCCACAATGTTAGCTTTTTTCTTGATAAATGACTTTAAAAAAAATATTAATCTGAAAATATACATGCATACATGTACAAATGTACGTGAAAAGCTTTTGCTATTTCTAAATCTCATGGGCTACTAAAGATAATGGGTGTATTATTTCATATTTTATTAATGTAATATATCAATCCAGATTATGTTTGTGCCATTGATCAATTTTTTTCAGAAAAAACAACAACATATATCTCTTAAAATAAATCTTTTAAACATTCTAATCTTTAATAGATAGTACATACATATTTCATTTGTTCATTTCATAAGCATTATCAGATATCAACTATGGTAAATAGATAATGTAATTACTGCATCATTTAAGAATTCTACTATCTAGAAAGTACTAGTAGATATCCATAATGTTTAATAATTATTGCTATAAAATGTTACTTTGTCAGGTTTCATCACTAATTATTATACATCATCCAAAACACTGAACAGCTATCAAAATACAAAGATAGCATAATTTGTTAAGACAAGCATGTAACATCAAATATTTAAATACATGTATTTGTAATGTAATAGTAATCTTAAGATTAATTACTTTTTCATACATATATACTTATAGATGGTGGAATAATTGCAACACATTAATTAGATGGAAAAAAATCAAATTAACCAATCAATCAACCAACCAACCAACCAAACAACAAACCAAAAAAACAAACAAAATACTAACTAATAATTTAATTTTCATTTTAACTCCCATTTAGTTTCATTATATTAATCCAATAAATATGTTGTTTGACCCTAGACAAATTGCAAAGGAAGCTATCTCTCATTCAAAAAAAATCATACCGGGGTAACATATCCAAGATAGAACAAACTGAAAATGATAATATTCAGCAACTTAAGAACATTAATATTTTAGTATAGGACGTACATGTAGTTACTTTAATTTATTGCATGTGAAACTTGCGAGTTGGGTTTGTGGAAGCAGTATATAGTGCTAGATGTTGTTGAGGGTAAGGCAGCTCATTGGTTGTTAACGGTAGTGCTAGCTATATTTGTTGAGGACACAAAGGTTATGATAACAAGGGATGCACCTAGTTGGGGGTGGGGGTGGGGTGGGGGAGCGACCAAGGGTGGTCATTTGCTCTCAGCAGAATACTAAAAATGTGCCCTATTTAGTTTAAAAGTGCCCTTTAAAGTTTTATCTAACTGGAGAGAAAAGCCTATATATTACTGTGCCCACTTTTACTAAGTACATGTACATGTCCGTATTATATATAGCTATATTTGTTGAAGTCATGTGGGAAGTGCTAGCTGTGTTTTTAGACCATGAGTTTAGTGCCAGCTATATATGTTTATTTTTAGCCATCAGGGAAGTGCTATATATAGCTATATTTATTGAGGCTATATTGATAGCGCTATAGCCATGTTTATTGATATACTAAATGTAATGCTAGCTATACATGTATGTATGTTTACTGAAGGCCATAAAGAAAGTGCTATAGCTATATTTATTAAAGCTATAATGGCAGCGCTATAACCATGTTGATTGAAATGTGTAATGCTAGCTAAATATATGTTTACTGAAGACCATAAAGAAAGTGCTATAGCTATATTTATTGAGGCTACAGCTATGTTTGTTATTTGTGTATACTACAGACAGACAGCCCTGTCCTGCATTCACCACATGTCATCCATGCTACTTACACTCCCCTCTTCCCCCAGAAGCCTGATGGCTCTGCCCTTGGTTACCTTTTCATCATCTAATGCTATAGGAACACAACATGTGCCTCATTCTGTGCGGACCCACATCGCGACACCACCCCGGCCGATGAGCACCCACACGCCCGGAATGCCGCCGGGGACACCCCACCTGCATGAACCGCCACAATCGCCATCACCCCCAGGTTCCAGTGGCAGTCGCTTTATAGCATATGGTGTGTTTTCTTTTTCATTGTTTTAATTAACGTTGTTGAAATTATTGTTTCAAAAGAGAATGGAAAAAAAGAAAGGCAAAATATCAAAAGTAGTGGGGAAAAAATTCAGTGTACAAGCACATATAATGTATTTGAAAAAAGAAATCTAGTGCATTTCTTAAAGGTTGTTAACATTAACGTAGCTGTTTTCATTAGTATCCCATTGTCACTCATTTCATTGTCACTTTAACATATATTTGTAATTTTCTTAACAAGTCAATTTCTAAATTTTTCTTCACACTTTGGCATGAGTTTGTTTTCAATAACATTTCTATTTACATAATATTTACATTTTTACTCACAATTGTATTGTTTGAGTTATTTAAACACACCCTTTGGTACACTGTATGTGTTAATGTTTGCTCACAAAGTTCAGTGATGGATGTTTGTCATAAATTTATGAATGTCCATGTACAGTTTCAACATGCATGCAAAGCGGTATATTAAATTATAATTATTGAAAAATAACACATTTTAATATTGAGAATGTATTATGCTTTGAGCCAGTAATTCAGTAGCTATGTTTAGAAATTGCAGTGGGTGAAAGGTGTTAGTGCTGTTTGAATCTATAGCTGGGTTTTGGCTGCTAAAAGAATATTTGTAGTGGTTTGGCAAATGTTCTTTCAAATTCTTTTTCTTTTTTCCCCCAACAAAATGTAACAAAATAAAGGCTCATTAAACTGTCAATTCCAAGATAATCATTGTATTAACAAATGCATGTATATTTACCATATTCAATTTTAACTTGTATTTGGTGGTTTGGCAAACTCTGGTAGAGTTACATGTACCTTCATTGTTTTATTTTAATAGCACAGATCTGGCAAAATCAAGTAATTAGTCAGGGTAATTAACTCATGTCTTGCTCATGAGACATGAAAATTATTGAGAAAACAAATTTATTAATATCATTAAGAACTATGATGACAGATAATTTTGTTGTAACCACCACCTACGAAATAAAATTATAGAATTTGGCTTTATTAATATTTTTGAAGTTCAACAGACCAAGCAGACATATTTGTAATATATATATATATATATATATATATATATATATATATATATATATATAGTTATATAGTTATATGAAAATTGGAATTTATTATTATTGTGTAGTAAAATTTCAGTCTTGGGAAAAACCACAAAACACACACAAAAAAGCACAAAAGTATTGTGATCAGTTTGAAAGTCACTTATAAACCAGTGTTTTTCAAGAGTTAAAATCCATGTGCATAATAACTTGTTACACAATTTATTTTTCATAATTTTTTAATATTCAAATTAAATAGATGAATTACTAAATGCTTGTATCAATGAAATAGTCACATTCGAGGGATTTAGCAGTCTGTATGTATACAAATGAATACACATATGTTCAAGTAAATATTCTTAATTAGCAATATTGAAATTACATAATAAAGCTGGCTTGTTTATTTTTAAAATTTATTTTACAAAACGTAAAAAAATATTCTGTTAGTTTTTATTAAAGTTTTACTCTGTATGATTCTGTATTGTAGGTCTCCAGCAGCCAATGGTGATGAATACAGGTCAAGGTCATGGAGGTAACGGAGGGCCAGGTGCCATGAAATACTCAGATAACCATGGAAACGACACCTTTTCTGATTTCGTAACACTGGTCTGCCAAGAAGCACAAAACACACATAATCAGGTAGGTTAACAGCTATGCTAAACTTTAAAACAATTATTAGATACTATATAAGGTATGTATTTGATAAAACCCTTATAAAAGCGGGACCAATGTGGTTGTTATTTGGGGGGTTTTCCATTTCGTAAAATATAGTTTATTGCTCTAAAAATATTTATAGATTCCAAAATGACAAATTTGGTAATATGTACATGAGCTCTGAAATTTGTATTATGGTATTGAGGAAGCACTGGTGCTAGATGTTGTGGAGTGTAAATCTAGTTATTGGTGGTTAAGAGTAGTGCTAGCTATGTATATAACAGTTGGTAAATTTGTATTATGGTATTGAGGAAGCACTGGTGCTAGATGTTGTGGAGTGTAAATCTAGTTATTGGTGGTTAACAGTAGTGCTAGCTATGTATATAACAGTTGGTAAATTTGTATTATGGTATTGAGGAAGCACTGGTGCTAGATGTTGTGGAGTGTAAATCTAGTTATTGGTGGTTAACAGTAGTGCTAGCTATGTATATAACAGTTGGTAAATTTGTATTATGGTATTGAGGAAGCACTGGTGCTAGATGTTGTGGAGTGTAAATCTAGTTATTGGTGGTTAAGAGTAGTGCTAGCTATGTATATAACAGTTGGTAAATTTGTATTATGGTATTGAGGAAGCACTGGTGCTAGATGTTGTGGAGTGTAAATCTAGTTATTGGTGGTTAACAGTAGTGCTAGCTATGTATATAACAGTTGGTAAATTTGTATTATGGTATTGAGGAAGCACTGGTGCTAGATGTTGTGGAGTGTAAATCTAGTTATTGGTGGTTAACAGTAGTGCTAGCTATGTATATAACAGTTGGTAAATTTGCATTCCAAAATCTTTTAACACCATCTCTTAACTGTTCTCAACTCAAATCTCAGATTTAGATTTTGAATACTCTGGACATTGTGCTTGAACACTAATTGGACATAACCACAATGTTTTAAGTAAAGACAGACAGATGGCTAATTTGACTATAGAGAGGACATATATTGAGGTCCATTCATGTTGGATACTGAAAGACAGACAAACACAGACAGACAGACAAATGGCTAATTTGACTATAGAGAGGACATATATTGAGTTTTGTTCTTGTTTGGTACAGACAGAAAGACAGACACAAACACAGACAGTTGGCTAATTTGACTGCTGACATGGCGAGCATGTCCAACACTAATACAACTACATACTTTTTTTTTTTAAAAAGCGATTCTATTGCATGGCTGTTTTATTGCTGAACTAAGTTGAGATGTTTATTATTGTTATTGTGTTTCAGTCAAGTCCGTCGAGCCCACCGATGAAGAGTCCGACAAAGCTGCCCCACTTCTTTGCTCCAGGAATGCTACCTCCGCCCCCACCACCTCCCCCAAATCTTGCCAGACCAGTGGCCATCTTGAAAAATTCTGATGGCATTATGCCCATT
Organism: Gigantopelta aegis; assembly: GCF_016097555.1. Lineage (NCBI taxonomy): Eukaryota > Metazoa > Mollusca > Gastropoda > Neomphalida > Peltospiridae > Gigantopelta > Gigantopelta aegis. The sequence continues at coordinate 80,420,289 of NC_054704.1, forward strand.
AGCAGTATCTCTGGTAGCAGTACACCTTCAAGTGAGTGGGTTTGGGTTTTAATTTGGTTCAGTGGTGTTTTAACTACTGATGCTATAACTTCAGACAGATTTCAGTAATAAAATGATAGGGCTGCAAATTGTTATGGTTTTTGCTGCCAATTAAGGGGATAAACTTTCTGCTGAAAATTTGAAGCATATTTCCATCGGTTAATCATTTCAGAGACACATACTGTAATAGTATTAGTGAGATGTTAATAATGCTCTTTATTTTATAAAAAGCATTATAAATATATTATGATCTTGCAATTAATAAAGTAATCGTAAATATCTTATTTAAAGGGACGTTCCCGAGTTTCCTGCAGTGTTTAAGATGTTATCGACTAATAGAGACTTTTTAACGATTGTAATTACATATCAAACATATTTTTCTGCATAAAATATTAGTGGCTGTATGTTAAACATGTTTCTGATCGTTCTACTATTTGTACTAGGTTAAAATATATTTAAAATGTAAGTTTAATCGTAGAAATATTTTTTTTTTCGGAAACATTTTACAATGCAGCAAACTCAGAAATGTCCCTTTAATCTTAAAGCATTGTATTTTAGTATGCTTTCATGATAAATAAATTAAGGTTACTAAGCATACATTGTACATGTGTGTATTGTTACCAGATTTATTATTTTACTTGAAACCTTAGTATATAAGCATGTTAAAATAATTCAGATCTGGAAATAGTTACAGTTTAGAACATATTCTCTTTATTTAAAGGCATACTGTCACGGATGTAAGGACCTTATTTCACTAAAAGTGGATAATAAATGAAAAGTATATTAATTTTTGAAAACCGAATCTGACTATTGCATCATCCTAACTGTACAAAATATCATTAATAAGTGGAGTATGGTGGTCATGTTGATGGTTGAATAAATGTACGTTTAGGGACAAATCAATTTAAAAAAATTTCAGGTAATACTTTATTAGGCCATTTAATAGGTCAGTGGTCTGTGACAATATGCCTTTAATATCTGATTTCTGTTGGAGCATTAACAGAATATTTGGTAGGCATCATTTACTTGTACCATTGGTTTCTTGAAAATGATTGCTGAATGTATCCTATTCTCAGTCATGGTACATGTGTTTGAAATAAACATTTGTAATTACATTTGTTTCTCATCACTGATTCTATACTGTGTTCTTAGGAAATATACATCTGTTTGAAATGAACATTTGTAATTCTATTTGTTTCTCATCAGTGGTTGTATAATATATTCCAAACAGATGTGTGTGTTAAAAATAAACAGCTGTCATTGTGTCTTTCATCAGGTATATGTGTGTGTCTGGGTCAGTGACTGTATATGTATGTATATATGTATGCATGTATGTGTGTGTCTGTATTTGTATTTTTATGAGTGTGGCTGTTTGTACATGCAGTGTAACCTCTCAAAACTGGACCCTCTGTAAACCGGAATTCCCTCAAAACAGGATGTTTTTCATGGTTCCTTTTTAAATGTATGTGCTTAAGACAACCTCTGTAAACTGGATACCTCTTAAACCAGACTTTTTACTTGGTCCCGAGTGTGTCTGGTTTAGAGGAGTTTCACTGTATGTGGATCTGTGTTTGGGTTCCTGGGCTTATCTGTTGTTTGAGTTTCGCTGTTAGATGGGGAAAGAGGGAGGGAGATAGAGAGAGGGGGAGATAGAGAGAGGGTTAGAGAGATAGAGGGGGTAGAGAGAAAGAGAGAGCGAGTGTGAGAGAGAGCGCGGGGGTGTGTATAGAGAGGTTGGTGAGAGAGAAAGAAAGGTTGGTGTAGAGAGAGTAGGAATGGTAAGATGGAGAGAGGGAGAGAGAGAGAGAGAGAGAGAGAGAGAGAGAGAGAGAGAGAGAGAGAGAGAGAGAGAGAGAGAGAGGTATGTGAGACAGAAAGAAAGGTTGGTGGAGAGAGAGAGAGAGAGAGAAAGAGAGAGAGAGAGAGAGAGAGAGAGAGAGAGAGGTATGTGAGACAGAAAGAAAGGTTGGTGGAGAGAGAGAGAGAGAGAGAGAGAGAGAGAGAGAGAGAGAGAGAGAGAGAGAGAGAGAGAGAGAGAGAGAGAGAGAGAGAGAGAGAGAGAGAGAGAGATATGAAGTAAGTAGGAGAAAGAGAGTGGACGTGGAACGGAGATGACCTGGATGGAGGGAGAAGAGTGTGTGAATTAACAAGTATCCTATTTTCAGAACACTACCACTAAACTAGTGTTGTTTTGTTTAACAGGATGTTACTATACTTGTAGTTGTGTGTTTTCCAGCATCCACTATCTCGACAACGAGCAGTCTGGCCGGTTCGTCTGCAGTGGACACGCTGGCCATGAGCAGAACAATAATGTCTAGTCCGTTCACCATGCTGTCTCGCCCTGAGCACACCTTTCATCACATTCACCCTCAGGGTCACCAGGTGGGCACCAACATGAACATCTACATGTAGACAGCTCTACTGCTCTATAGGGCTGTTACAGGATTTAATACATGGGGTGGGGGGGGGGGGGGTAGTACAATTAGTACTGGGGGGGGGGGTTACATTTGTTGTATATCCAGCACCAACAAAATGTAATTTTATTTAAACTTAGTACATGTATGCATGGGAAATACATCTACAATCATTCCAGCCAATGTACCACGACTTGTTTATCACTGGTCTTGGTATGCACTGTCCTGTCTGTATGATGGTGTATATAAAAGATCCCTTGCTGCTATATGTTAGAATTACCAAATGCTTGACATTCAGTAGCCAATGATTAATAAATCAAGGTGCTCTAGTGGTTTTGTTATATAAAACATAAAAAAGGAGATAAAAATTGCAGCACAACCACCAGGCATAAAATAATAATAATAATAATAATAATGGTACCTCGGTCCTTCCCATGCTATTAATTTTTTAACAGTTTGAATTGTGTTAAATATATTCTGATGGAAAAAATTAAAGTATCAAACCAACACTAAATGGAAACAGTGACTACAGCCAAAACCTTCATTCATAGTGTCAGGAAGATAACTGTTGCTGAAATCAAATTCTTTTATTTTAATCATTTATTATCCTCTTCCATCATTTTATTTTTTCATTCAGGGCTTCTAGAATTATTTTTTTAAAATCCAGTAGTCATGGGATCAGTGATTTAAAAAATTTACTAGCCACAATTAAAAATTCACCAGCCCTACTTTACTTAAAGTTTATACAGTTTTACTAAATAATAGTAATAATCAGGTATGTCCACCAAACAGGGAGATGGATCTTAAAAACACTAACATTGGAGGGTTGGGGTGGGGGTCAGGATATTCATATTTACAAAATAGACTTAACTGCAACATTTGACATTGTTTTCACTAGCCGTTGGGCATGGCAGTAGTATTTATTTACTAGCCCAACATTGAATATCACTAGCCATGGGAGTGAGGCGCTACCATAATCTAGAAGCCCTGTCTGGCATGGCAATAGTAGTTATTTACTAGCCCAACATTGAATATCACTAGCCATGGGAGTGAGGCGCTACCATAATCTAGAAGGAGGGCTAGCTCTGGCACTCGCGAAATTCGCCAATTGCAAATTTAACAAATAATTGGCAAATTTTATTTTAACTTGGCGAAATAATTTCATGTAATAATTGATAATTTGTGAGAAAATGATCAGGTTTCTGTAATTTTTGAAGTCTAATGGATAATTTGGCAAAATTTTCTACACACCCAGAGCTAGCCCTGAGAAGCCCTATATCATTTGACAAATAATAATGATAATAACATTACTGTGCTTGTAGGTCTTTACCTATCCCAGCATTAGTCCCGTCAACGCTATCAGCGGCATGATCAGCCCGACGACGCTGAGTCTGATTGCGTCGCCCGTCGCTACCCCACGCACAACGCCCCGGACCACGCCCATCCCAAGGTGGACAACTCCGTTTATCCCACTCGATGAGAATGTTGACTACAACATGCTAGCCAACATCATGCCCACAGTGAACACGGAAGAAATGTTAGGAGAAGGTTTGTGAAAAAAAAAAAAAAAAAAAAAAAAAAAAAATTGTGATTTAGGAAACAGGGATGTGTTTTTTTTTTTTATAGCTTTTTATCCAATTTCAGCTTCATTTTTTTTTTTTGTCTAAAATAATTTTTGCAAAGTACATTTTGATCTAGAATGCTGAAAATGTTTATTTAAATTTTTATAGTTGATATCAGTTTAATTTGTTTGGTTGGTAGTTTTATTTTTTAGGTCTCAGCTTTTAAAAAAACATAATATGCTATGAATTACAACATTATCATCATAATTTTTTCACAGAATATCATTTCCTGGTTTTTATTTTTCAACCATGTATAATCCCCTGATGATTTCTTTTAAACTTACAAAATACTATCAACTTAAATATTTGAAATAAAGGAATTTTTAAACCATGAAAACATTGTTAAAAAAAGGAAGCTATTATTAAAAATATATAAAAAAGAATCATAGATGTAAATTATTTCTGTTCTTGATCTTTGATGAAAACCAGAACAAAGGCTGTGGTGTATGCTGTCCTGTCTGTGTGAAAGTGGATATAAAAGATCCCTTGCTGCTAATGCAAAAAATGTAGCAGGTTTCCAATGATTGACATCCACTAGCTGATGATTAATAAATTAATGTGCTCTGAAAATTGCTATCTGCTACTAATTATGCAATTATACAATGTATACAGTGGGTCCATATGTAATAGATAAAAAAACCTCAACCTCCACTGAGGAGATTCGAACCATGACTTGTGTCAGGATTCATGTATACAAAAATCCTGACACTCGTTTTGTAAAATCAGTACAACACATAAGCTTGTATAATAATCTCTATATACCAGCCAATGTGCGATTTTGAGGAGAGTCTGGGAGCCCAATGCTCTCAACAATCATATTGGACTCTCTAGCTTGGCTAGTATGCAAGCCCACATGGTTGTAAAAATTATTTGTACAAATTTCATTGATTCTTTGAAATTAAACAGTCAACATACATGGTTTCTTGAAAAACATTTAGTGTATCTTCTGTTCTACTGAAGACACGCAGCAGAGCTCGCTGGGTTGGTGGCGGGCTCTCAAGATTTGCAAACAGGAAGTCCTTATAACCCTTACATTTTTTAAACCAAAATCAATCACTGCCAACACTACTACATATTAAAACATTTTTTTTTTCTATTATTTCCAGAGAGATTCTTTCCAGTGGTGCACAGTAACGTGGGCGTGGAGCCTTCCGATGGCGGCAACGGTGGGTCGAGTCATGCAGGCCCCCACACCCCCGCCCCAGGACCTGCACACACCCCAACCTCATCCTCTCCCCCCAAGCCTCAACCCCAGACTTGACCCGATGAATACCTCTTTATCTTTCGAGTGGTGGACATTGACTGAATGCAACGGCACTCTCTGTGCATGCCCGGCTGTGATAGCATTGTTTTGTTCTACTGTACAGTGGTGTGTTGATAATAACAGTGACAGTGGTGTTGTACCGTCGTCTTTATAACTTAGTTACTTGATGTTATTTTTATCCAGTTATAGACATGTTATTTATACCAGTGTTGACAAAATGAATGGGGGAAAGAACACAAATTTTCTTCCCAGAAAAAGAAAGAACGAAAAGAACACAGGGATGCTAACAACAGCATAGTGTGTTTTTTTAAAATAAAGTAAATGTATAAATATATAAATATATAGATATATATATATCTAAAAAAACATGCTTTAGTGGAAGAACATGTGGATCGTGTTCAGACAGATTTACCAGTTGTTTTTGGATACTGGTGGAGGCTTCACAGACACACTGAGATTTGGAAGTTGATTGTATGTGATACAGGACGATTATTTAAGTGCAGGAGCACATACGACTGCATCAGTGTATTACTGCATGTTGTGTTAAAGCCGTGCTTCCAGATTCAGTTGATCAAATATAACCATTTTGTTATTTATTTATTTATTAACCAAAACAAAAAAAATCAAATTGTGTGCAAGAGTACTTGTGTTATGTAGTGGTTGTGTTGATATAATACCTATCTTGTTTACAAATATACCTTGTTTTCATTACAATAAAACAAAAAAAGAGAGTAAGATTGTTTATTAAAAATGATGTAAATTATCTTCAGTTTTTCACCTACAGTTTTTATGTATATTGTACAATCTTAACAAAAATTTTATAATTCAAGGGGAATAACTGATTTCCCTTGTTTTGTTGTCTGTGGAGTAACGTCCCTTACATCACTGAAATGCTGAACAAATTACTTTCTATTTGACAAATTGCAACTAATGATCACCCCCATCCCTCCCATAACACACATTTCAATAAATTGATACAGAAATTTTATTAATACTTTATTAAAATGGGTTTTTGAGAAAATACTGAGTATTAATTATAAGCAATTAAATTATGTGAAATTGCATTAGCAAAGGATAAAATCTTCATCTAAAAAAGAAATATAAAAATGTTAGACAGGATACTCTGTTGTCTATTTGTCAAATTCCTATCACTGTTTACAAAAATCAATATATTTTAAATTGTTTAAAATTTAAATGACCTATTGTACATAAAATAACACCATGATGAATATGGTTAGTGGTACGGCTACTACACTTCTTGAACAGCCACAATTACTAATGTGGTACAACACACACATGTTATATTAATGTGTTGGTGCATATCTTACGGTAAACAGTAAAACAGAATGAAGTCCCAATTTTTAGTTTACAGTAAATATCTTATGTTTGTCTTTACTCTTCATCATCTTTGTCTTCTTTTTTTCAGTAATGTAATGGAAAATATTCTGTGTGCAGCTTGTATGATAAAATGATCACCGAATGATATATATATATATATATATATATATATATGTATTTTTGCCCCTTTCACTGCTTGTGATTGAACCAAAACGGTATTGAAAGCCTGGTCAATTAACCGAAACAATGTTTTGAAGATAATTACACATCTGTTACCTTTTTTCCTTTTCAAAATGTTGTCTTGACAAGAAATATGTAATTTATATGACTTGAGAAATATCCTTTCATCTGACACGTTGCTGTCTGTGTTCTCAATGCTGTTTTAAGGCATGTCATAAAGGGTTTTTTTCTGTTGTAGGTAATTAGGTTCAGACCTGTGGAAACTTAGGTCAGATGTCCTGTAGTGTTTGCATGTTCACTGTTGTCATAACAGTATTTTCCCTGTTTGATCATATGTGCAATGTATGTTACATCAGACTATGCAAAGTTTTGTGGAAATGTTTTTAAAAAACCAGGAACTGTTTTTTCGAAGTTGCAACTACTGTAGATTAGGCTACTAGAGAAGACAAACTGAAATGTTCTGTTGTTAAGACATCATGAATTTTGATTATTTTCAGCATTCTTTTACTTGGTAAATAAGACAGTTAAATGGATTTTAAATAAAAAAATTATGACATCCATGATCAATGTTACCAGAATTTTAAGAAGAAAAAAAATAATTAAAGATTCAGATCTAATCTTTTATTCACTTAAAATTATAATTATGATATGTATATTTTTTGTGCATATTTTGTAACATTTCTGTAATGGATCTGACATTAGGTATTCTGAGATGGCAGAAATAAATTATTGTCTTAAATGGCATAATCTGCAGTGATAACCTTTGATGTTCACCCTGTGCAAATCCATTTGAAACTCCCACTCTCTCTCTCTCTCTCTCTCTCTCTCTCTCTCTCTCTCTCTCTCTCTCTCTCTCTCTCTCTCTCTCTCTCTCTCTCTCTCTCTCTCTCTCTCTCTCTCTCCTGATTAGTAGCATTGCTACATGCTAACTCCACATCAGTCCACATAAAAGTGCCAGATTTGATATTAGTATTTAAAGATGTGTACACATTAAAAAACCTTTGCAAGATAAATTAGGTAAATTATTGAACACCTTATTAAAACTTCAAATGCTTTTATCATCTATAATTTTGTAGAACATAGAATTTAATGATTATATTTTTGTGGTGGTTATTAAAGAATCACATTCGATACAGTTTGACATACGTTGGTAACTGGCCTGTCCCAGCTATTTGTACATGTATATATATCTACCTCGTGTATTTAACATATTTAACTTAAATACTTAACTTAATGTCTAACTTCACCCCTGCATGGAACAGTTTATCTGTTATATATATCTACAATACCAATGTATATCCCACACCCCAAACCTTCATTCAAACAAAAAACACTGAACCTTAATAACCTTCATTTTGTGATGGTAAATTTTGTTTGAAGTTAAGATGTATTGGAAACATATTTTGAGAATAGTTTATATCAGCTTAACTTGTACAGGACAAAGATAATAACTCGCCAGTCATTTAATATGTTAATTATAGAAATATTACTGTATAAAAATAGTAATGGCTGAAAACATACTGCTAAAATCCAAGATATGCAGAGCAAAACAGAAGTCCATTTGAATGTGATTGGGAATATATTTTAAGGAAGCTGACCCAAAGACAAAGTATTTTATGCCACTGTTGCTAATGATATATTTAACATGTTAAATATGAATATATCAGTTTGTTTTTAGCAATACCTTCTTTTTTTTTTAAAATGGTGGCTCTTTAATTATTTTATTTTTTTAATAAAACCTAAAGCATCGTTTTTAGGAAACATTTTACGTCTTTATATTTAGTGTAAGTATGTTGTTCTGTTGTTTGGAGGATTAAGGTAGGGAATCGAATACCTTTTAGAAGACTGTTGGGTGAATCTCATATTTTCGTAGCAGCTAGGGTTTGAGTGTGTGATGTGCAGATAGGTTTCTGTGTTTGAACTATGTTAAATGCATTGTACATATGTTTATAGTCCACAGAGAGAGAGAGAGAGCAAGTGCACATCTCTGTAGGGAAAAGTAGATCTTGAAAGAACGAATGAGTTGAAGTTGAGGTTCAGTAGTGTCGGAGAAATGCAGTCTTTCAGAGGGAATTGTTACCTTTCTTTTGTTTTTTGTATTTTGTGAAATCCTAAATATTTCATACTTTGTTGGGAGTACGATCGACTTCAGAAAACTGTAATTGCGTAAATATTCTTATTTTTTAATTTTGAGGAACTTGGTGATTTTTTATTCATTGTATTTATGGATGCAGTCATTTTTTTTTTTAATTGTTTTAATAAAAAAAAAAAAATTGAGATGTATTTTTAAGTCAAATATACCTTTTTATCAGTTTTTTTTCTTTCTTCTTATTTCCAGAGGAAGATAGTCATGAAAAACAGGAGCATTAAGGAATGTAGGAAAGATAAGAGTGTTTGTATAAGTGCCTTTCCACATTTTGGCTCCCATGTTTTTTGATTGAATAGAATCTTTCCCACCCTACTCGACATGTTGTTGTTATCGCTAAGCTTGTTCTCAAAACCTGGGACCGTGCTTATAAAACGTTGAGTCCAGACTCAATCTCTAATGACGTCACACATACAATTTGTATGGCGTTGTCATGACATTACTGTCTCAGACTATTAGAATCTTGAGTCCAGACTCTTTAAAAGTTTTATAAGCACCAGGCCTGGTCAGTTTTGGGACTATTTCAACTAATTTTTATTTCAAAGAATGGAGCTTTTTTCTTTCTTCTTTTTTATACGAGTTATGTCTAATACCCTTTTGTCTCGGCAATACAGTATGTTAAAAGTATGTATTTGTGATCTAGGAGTCAAATGCCATTGGCAGCTTAAACGACAAAGTGAACTACACTATAGCAATAATTTGAATCCCTGAATATGGAGGTATATCTAGTGGCCTGTCACCCTGTGCTTTCACAATTTGTGTTATACCACCAAGTTATGCAGGCAAGTATATGTTTACCTGTTAGGTTATTTCTATGTAAAAAAAAAAAGAAATCACAATGTTTTTTTTAAGTCTTGGTAGGCAAGGTGGGGGTACCATAATTATTTTATGTGTAGTGGATGTACCACATGTTTTTCCACATTGTTTAAATTAAATTATATTTTATGGGTATTGGGCATATTAAAAAAAAAAGTGCTTTCTTCCCCTTCAATTGTGATTAATTCTGGGGCATCTCTTGGCTTGTGATTATTTTGTCAGATCAAAACGGTCAGTCTCTGACATGCATTTCTTAAGAGCCAGAAGGCTTAATTTTTCATTGTTGATTTTTTTTTTTTAACTTTGTTTTCTAGCCTAGTAAAACAAGAAGTGTGTGTATTTACAAATATGTACAAGAACAAATGGGTTTTTAAAAAAATCATAATTGTAGGAGAATATTTCCCCTACAAAGTGCTGTTTATTTGTTTTTATTCAATATTACCACTTGATGATTTTTTTTTTAATCTACACACTTTTATTCAATTGTATTTACGTAGATGATTCACTTTCATAGTTGTGCAAAAAATAGTGCTTCAGATTTATGTTTTATCATTGAAATGTGTATCAATGCTGGTGTGCACATGAACACTTAAGCATTTCTTTCTTGATAGGTACAAATTCCTATTTTTAGTATTAAATATTTTGACTTTTTAAAATATAAATACACTAGTTTTAAGTGATAACCTCTCTCAGTTGTCTCTTCTTCAGTCTGATTAACAATTCTATTTCTAGTAATTTGACCCAAGTAGTCCCAATTGGTATCTCCAAATGTAACAAATCCAAGTGTATGAAGAAGGCATCAGAACCAAATATATCCCTCTCCCTCTAAAAAAGACTGAAATTTTATTTAAAATAATTTTTAAAACATGAAATAATTTGTGGTTTGCATCATATTAAAGTAATTGGTGTGGGTGTGTATTTTATTGATCTAATTACTTCAGTGAATTGTATACTGATCGACAAAAACAAGTATAATCATGTTTTCCCGACTATATCAAATTCAGGTTATATAATATTTAAAAACACAGAGTAAATCGGGGTACCAGTTTCAAAAAACCTTGTAAGCATTTGTTTTGCACATGCCAGTAAATGTAATTCTTTCACTGAAAACCCCCCAGTTATTTTTATTACCAACAGTACAAGTAATATTGTTCAAAATAAACATGATATGTTTCTTTCTTCATAACAATAACATTTTCTGTGTGAAATAGATGCAAAACATATGTAAATATATAACAGGGGTAACCCTAACTGTAAGCATTCAACTTGCAATGCTTTGTGAAATTGACTGTAGAACTTTAATTCAATTTGAGCTACTAGTAAATTTTAATAAAGAACATAATGTGTATTTTAAGGTTTCCTAACATTATTTTAACTTGTTAAACATTATTTAATTTTTCTGTCTTCGTCTCTCTGTTTTCTATAAGATCTGTTTAAACAACCATATTTTGGTTTACTGATATTTTTTTGTTTTGTTATTACATCTGAAATTGAACTATACGTTAAATGTTAGTATTATTTTTTTTGCTCTATGAGCAAACAACCTAGCAACAATGAAAGCTCTGGGCTAAGTTTCGTTAATGTTCGCAAACTATTTCATTGGTTACTGACGTAGCCATTTGGTTTAACGTGAAGCGCATAAACCAGTCTAGCGGACGTTTGCAACAAGCGGCTGACTGAACGTACCCCTGGTTCCCAACTACCTGTAAATTGCAAACAGTCTTGACCGAGTACTTATTGGTTACCTGTAAATTACAACTGTGTGATATTGTTTGTCTTCCCTTTGCCACAAATTGAGGCCTTCATTCTTGTGTACATTGTTTTTGTTATTATTACCTCTGAAGTGTACATTATGAGTGAGTTGCAGAGATCAGGTGTACAAGCTTTGTACAGAGTGTAAATATGTTTGTATTGTATACATAGAACTTTAATTTATTCATCCACGTGAAATGGGTTGGGTTTCCTGCAATATCTTCGCACATCACATCTTATTAATTTACTAATAAGAGCAGTAATTAATGTGATGCCTATGTCTGTCTGTTTCCCCTAAATTTTTTAATAATTGTCATGCAAATCCTGTTATAAAAATAAAAAATAGTGATTTTTTCTTTCAACAAAACTGATTTTAAAAAACCAAATATGATATAAGCATGTTAAAACATCCTTTGGACTTTACCTTGAACACAAATGTAATGTTTGATTGTGGCAACAAATTTGTTCTGTTTTAAATACATGTACAAGTAGTTTAAAGGGTTGCTAAGATTAAGGAGTTAATATGGAATTTGATAAAAGGGGACAATGAAAAATTTAAATTTTACGGCAATTATGGTTTGCGTTTACTGTGGTTTGGTTTATGAGCTTAGGTGCATCATGTTTTAAGGTTTATCTTGGCACTGTAAACACATAACCAGTTTTAGGATATAAATTGATATAAATTAATATTCACTATCTTAGACAGCTTGTGATTTAAATATCTAAATCTTGATGGCTTTGTTAATTAAAACCCCCACAACAAACCAGGTTAAGTAGTAACGGTGAGCAGCATGATTGAAATCTAGTGAAATCAAGTGAGTGTTTCTACTCAGTGTTTATTGATTGATGGTAGAGCAACACTCGTGTTAAAATAGTACTCATGTCATGTCAAAAATAATAATTTTGAAACAAAAATTAGCTATTTTTTTAAATTATCAAAATATTTTGTGTTGTCCAAATTTGAAAAAAAAAGAAAAAAAAAAGTATTTGGTATTTAAAAAATGAATTAATTGAATGTAGTGAGTGGAAGACATTGCAGGAATGGGAAGGTGGAGGGTGGGTTAAACAACAGACAAATCTGTGATGTTTTGTGACTTTAAAAAGATTCATTATTTTTATTACTGTTTTGTACCTGATGAAGGTTGTATTATTTTTGTTTGTTTATTTGCAGTCATTTATACCTGCAGCCATATGAGCACTATCTGCTCACTGTGAGATTAAATACTTAACTGACTTACGTGTACCCGTTCTTTAGTGCTTTCCTCACACCATGGCTTATTTCACACCAGTCAGTAGTTTGTCAGTGTTTATTTCACACACACACACACACACACACACACACACACACACACACACACACACACAAAGACAGACACACACACGCACATACATACACAAATGAAACATATATACACACACACACACACACACACACACATACACACACAGACCAACACAGCATCAAATATATTTTGAAGAAAAAAACCTTTTTGGAATAATTAACAATTATTATGTGCTCTTGATTATGACTGCATTGCTGATAGTCAAACTGTTCACACAAAAGTTATGTGTTTACAGTAATTAAATTTTACCAAGCATCTGTGATATGTAGACCTGTTTTCATATAGCAAGTATTCTAACCAACACTGATTTTGGGTATTCATTGTTGAAATAAAAAAATGGCTATAAAAATGTATTTTTTTCTTTCATTTTCTTGTAACCTTTTACCTACGAACCTGTTTCATTTTTGTATTGAATGTTTTCTATAATATTAAATTTCATCTTTTACTACTTTTTTTCTTCTGTTTAAATTGGTATGTACCATTATGCTTTAAAAATTAAAACAATTGTTGGTGTTGCAAACGATTTGTTACAAAAGTTATAGCAGTTAAAACTATAGCAGTTAAAACTATCTTCTACACCACCAGTTGTGGGAAGGTACATCCTTGACATAGTCTGGGCAGCATTTGCTATGTTTTTCGACTGTATTCTGTCAATCGCCAGCATTTGTTTTGTCACAGTTTTTCTAATTCTGAACTGTTAAAAAATAATATTTAAAAAAATAAATAAAGTTTGCTTTATATGTCATTTAGCAAAATTGTATTATGTTCATATTTCAACTGATTAAATTGATAAACCTCATAAAATGTGTTGAATTTAACATTTTTTTCTAAAACAAACAAAAGCAAACCAACATTATTTCATTGAATCAAAACCAAAACATTAAAATCGCTTACAGTTAAAATGAGACGGCAGGTACTGTTTGATGCGGCTGTGAATTCATGTACCTTTTTTAGAAGCTGGGAGCGGGATTTAGCTCAGTCGGTTGAGTGCATGCATTGCAGGATCGAACCACCTCAGTGTATCCGTTCAACTGATTGAGGTTTTTCACGTTCCAACCAGTGCACCACAACTGGTCAAAGGCCGTGGTATGTGGTTTCCTGTCTGTGGGAAAGTGCATACAAAAGATCCCTTGCTGCATTAAAAAATGTAGTGGGTTTACTCTATTGACTAAGAGTCGGAATTACCAAATGTTTGACATCCAGTAGCCATTGATTAATATATCAATGTGCTCTAGTGGTGTCATTAAACAAAACAAACTTTACTTTTTTAGAAGCTGGTACTAGGGCCCACATTCATCAAAGAACTCGAGTCCTAAATAAGACTTCAGTCACCTTAAAAAATATGCAAGTTTCTACCTCCACTATGAGCAGAGTTTTTCTGATACTGATTTGTCTGGCGTCCATCCATCAACTTTTCCCTTGATGTCGATCTTCTACAGTTTTGATTGAATTGTTCTGAAACTTAGTAAAATGATCTTCTGGGGCATCATGCACAAACTAACAGATATTATTGTTTAAATTTAACTTGGAAAATGTGAAAGTCTATCTTCTAGAGTTTTAATTGAATAATTCTGAAACTTGGTACCATGATTCTCTGGGGCAGTCTTTTCAAAGAAATGGACACATTTGCATTTTTATTAAATTTTTAAAATTAAAATAAATATTCAGTTTTACGTGGTCTTTACAGGTTAATGAATTATCTACTAGTGTCAAAATTGAAAATTAAATAGAGTTCTATAGGCCGATGGGCCTCTTGTTATGATTTTTGCTTAAGTTTCATTAAAAACTTGTCATATTTATCAACCTACTTAGACTTCAGTTTTGTCTATTTTTTACTTAACTTTTAAGACGCCTTCTGCTGTAACGTTTTCTGCAGACTGAGGCAGAACGGTTTCCTTAGAGGAAATGTTTAGTAAAGTGCCTTCTGTCCGTGTATAACAAGATATAAGACAAACAATCAATTGTGGGTAGCTTCAAATATGATTTTACCCATAGAGCCGCAGATTGTTCCAAAACCCTGCAACTCTCTTTACTGATTAATAACTTTGGAATGTATTTATCCAGGTTAATAATGTTTTGCACCTGATACCGTAAATGTATTTTGCCCATTTGTGGTAAAAAGTTCAGGTCTTCAGATCGAATGCATTTAAATAGTGAGGATAAAAATTGCATGTTAAATAAATGGGATGATAAATTATTCCCCGACCTATTCACACACTAACATCAGTCTTTTGTTGATCCAGTCTTTAATCTTGATAATGATAAGATTATTTACAGAACTAATTCTCCAATGCTTTTCAGAAAATTCCTTGAATATTCGTTTTTCGCCCCGTTGTTTTTCAGTAAACCACCATTTAAAAATAATATTGGAGTAATCTGTACTGTCCAGTGAAAATAAGTGAAAACCTAATCTGACAGGCCACCTGCATTTGACAGTTGGTATTTCACAAACAGGTGTCAGCACAGTGATGAGAATGATACTCGCTGTGAACTAGACATGGGCCACCCCAAGTGCATGCGACCCCAGCATTACCATTACATCTTTTGACAAGCAATTTTGACGTATTCGACCTGCTTGCTTTTATTTTTATTATATTCGAATCTTATAAATTACCTTCCATTAAAGTGATACATTCTTGTTTTTAAACTCTACGACGTATTTTTTTCTCTATTGAGCCGGGGTTTTTTAATAATTAAAATTAGACATTACTTGCATTGTATTGTTTAGATTGTCGAAGTGTTTCTGGCGAATTTTCCCTTAATGTCGAGCTATATTCGCACCTCTTGCATGCCAATTTCAGCGGTCATATATCATTCTGGCACAGATATTGTTTCATCAGGATTATGCCATTTAAGGCGTGTGTGTGTGTAGGCATCCACAGGGGTGGGAAATGGAACCTCTAGAAATGACATAAAAGCATTACAAAGGAAGTCAAACCAGTTTAGCGAAATGTTTTAATACAAACTCCTAGATGTACAAGTATATATATACACATACATACACACACAGACATACACACATACACACACATACATACACACACACAGACATACACAGACACACGCGCACACACACACACACACACACACACACACACACACAGCAACATTTCGAGGCAAGAACAAGGCACATAAAGTACTGTATATGCATGCATACACAGGCACGGCGTAAACAATTGGAGGGGTTCTGAGACAAGTAAAATGCTTCATTATAAGAGATGATAAATGCATTTTGCGTGATGCATAAAGTTTTTTGTTTAACACCACTGGAGCACATTGATTAATTAATCATTGGCTATTGAATGTCAAACATTTGGTAATTCTGTCTCGTAGTCATTTTTCCTAATGCAACCAGGGATCATTTATATGCACTTTCCCCACAGACATGAAAGCATATACCACGGCCTTTGACCAGTTGTAGTGCACTGGTTGGAACGAAAAACAACCCAATGAGTTGAATGGATCCACTGAGGTGGTTCGATCCTGTGATGCAAAATATAAACAGCAGTGATCAAATGAAACATCATAAACGACTGTACGATCCAGTCAAATAATCCGTTACAATTACAATCGCAAATAACTCGCAAATAGTAGATAATTTTGCAATGTATTATATACGTGTATATATTTCTACATGGAAAGTTTATATTAAAACATTTCGCTAAACTGGTTTGACTTCCTTTGTAGCGCTTTTATGTCAATTCTAGAGGTTCTATTTCCCACCCCTGCGGATGCCAACGCACGCACACACACACACACACACACACACACGCACACACGCACGCGCGCGCCTTGAATGGCATAATCCTGATGAAACAATATCTGTGCCAGAATGATATATGACCCTTGAAATCGGCATGCACGAGGTGCGAATATAACTCGATAAAGGGAAACTTCACGGAAACGGACAATCTAAACTTTAATTGTCAAAAAACCGGCTCAATAGAGAAAAAAGAAATACGCCGTAGGGTTTTAAAACAAGAATGTATCACTTTAATGGAAGGTAATTTATAAGATTCGAATATAATAAAAATAAAAGCAAGCAGGTCGAATACGTCAAAATTGCTTGTCAAAAGATGTAATGGTAATGCTGGGGTCGCATGCACTTGGGGTGGCCCATGTCTAGTTCACAGCGAGTATCATTCTCATCACTGTGCTGACACCTGTTTGTGAAATACCAACTGTCAAATGCAGGTGGCCTGTCAGATTAGGTTTTCACTTATTTTCACTGGACAGTACAGATTACTCCAATATTATTTTTAAATGGAGGTTTACTGAAAAATGACGGGGAGAAAAACGAATATTAAATATAGTTAATAGGTTTCACCACATGGAATCGAGAATGTAAAGACAAAACTCGTCTAACACAAATCATCCTGGACAGTACACATATCTGTATCAGTATAAGGAAAATTTAAGGTTAGACCGATTGAATCGCTTGTCTATAGAACTATGTGGAAAGTGAATTCCGAATATATTTATATACTAGTATGTATATATATATATATATATATATATATATATATATATATATAATGAAGGTTCCCGAATGTATTACTTGCCATATAACAAATACGAGGGACTTTTTTCCCTTTTCCATGAAAAGTACTTGTTACTTAAAAAAAGAGAAATGTTTGTAACAAACAAAATATTTCATTAATGCATAATTAAAAAGTAGCAAGGAAAATAATTGAAATAATATTAATAATTTGTATATGCATCAAATTAATTAAATTATTTAATTACGTAAGAGCTTGTAACGTGTTTTTTTAATGTACAGCTGATAAACGAAAACAAATTAAAAATAAAAATAGCAAAATAAAAAACACATTTTTAAAACTTGTATTTCTGCTTAACACCTATTTGATATAAACAAAAAATCATTTTATAACAGCACACATATATGAATTATTGTTATGCATTTCGTATACACATGCCAGGAGGACTGCCACTTTAGTAAAATTGTTTCATCGGGATTATTACAATCGAAGCTTCATGGTCGCTTTCATAAAGTGATATGGTAGACACTAGGAATTACTTTCCGGTGTAAAATTCAGGACACAATTATAGATACTTAGTCACCGAGTACATAATATAAATTTCCTAATTATGTTTTTTCTTATACACGTCATGCGTTTCAAAGTACTATGGTTTACACACAGACAGAAAGACAGAGAAAGACACAGAGAAAGACACACACACACACACACACATACACACACACACACACGCACGCACACACACACACACACACAAAGACACACACACACACACACAGAAAGACACACACACACACACACACACACACACACACACACACACACACACACACACACTATACCGGTATGTCAACAAGGCCTCTAAATTTGTTATTTGGCGCCTAAACAAATCGAGGTAGGAGTCATGTTGAGTTCTTGTCCAAGTTTTATGAAGACGATATTCGTTCATCACTTCGTCCTGGGTGGTCCTATGTATCTCCATGATGGTACTGTAAAAATACACAAGTCGACCATGTCTTATTTTTAATAGTTGATGGATGCCTCCTTCGTGTTAGTGCAATCATGTAACATGATGTAAGTCTGGGGCCTATTTCACAAAACATCGTAAGTTTATCATCTGCAACTAGCAGTTATATCAGGCATAGATACATTTACAAGTGTTTGACATCTACTTCACGAAGGAAATCACGGAAGATGGATCATTTTAAGGACAAAAGAAAACGAAATACGTGTACTTTTAACTATATTTGTTGTACTATAATAGTAATAAAAAACTTGGTTTAGTCGTAGATTTACGTTTACGTGCAAAACTAGGCTTACGATGTTTTGTGAAACTGGGCCCTGGATAGAGAACGATATATCACCTGAAATTGTCACATCACACTATTTAAGCTGTTACTTCTTAGACCACCAAGTTTTTCCTGTAGATCGTTATTGGTTGCATTACATATTTGTAAAATTAAAATTATCCCATTTGTTTGGTTTATTAAGATTAATTGAAAGAAGCACTTGTTTTCTGAATAGAAGCAAAAATAATTCAATTTTTCCACAGCTAAGTCTTTATGAAACACCTTTCTTTGACACACATATTATCATATCAGATTTAACGTAAATACATCAATAGAACAGCAATCAGTGGACACACGTATTATCATATCAGATTTAACGTAAATACATCAATAGAACAGCAATCAGTTGACACACGTATTATCATATCAGATGTAATGTAAATACAATAATAGAACAGCAATCAGTGGACACACGTATTATCATATCAGATTTAACGTAAATACATCAATAGAACAGCAATCAGTTGACACACGTATTATCATATCAGATGTAATGTAAATACAATAATAGAACAACAATCAGTTGAGACACGTATTATCATATCAGATTTAATGTAAATACAATTATAGAACAGCAATCAGTTGACACACATATTATCATATTAGATTTTGTAAATACAATAATAGAATAGCAATCAGTTGACACACGTATTATCATATCAGATTTTGTAAATACAAGAACAGAATAGCAATCAGTTGACCCCAGCGCATCATCCTATCACGAAATTTGTATTTATTTTTCAGAAACAACATGCTGATGCTCTATAGCATTGTAAACACATTAATAACGACTGGAACACATTGATGTATTAATCATGTAATATTTGATGTTAAACATTTGGTTATTTTGACGTAGTCTTAGAAAGGAAACCCGCTAGGCCCTACATGTTTCCATTACTAGCAATGATTTGTTTATATGCGCCATCCTACATTCAGAATAGCACACACCACAACCTTGATATACCAGTCGTGGTGCATTGGCTGGAATGAGAAATAGCCCAAGGGGCCCACCAACGAGAATTGATCCTAGACTGACCGCGCATCAGCCGAGCCACTGAGCTACCACAAAGGGGATTAAAGTATACTCAGTAGTTGCTGCTATTTATAGCTTATTTGAAATTTGAGTGCATATGCATTTAGGTGGATGCCCTCACAACATTTTAAGGTCTTTGAAGTACATAGAATGTTTTTCAAATATATAATAAAACTTCATATATGTGGTTTTGTATATATATATATATATATATATATATATATATGCAATAATTAATCTACTCTTGGCACATTGAGTGTTAAGTTACGTGTTTTCACACATAAAATGTGACATAAACACCTTAGTTTAGGTTCCATTGCATTTAAAACGTGTTTATCTTTGTAACATGTAGTGCAACATGTCATCATTTGGTTTTATATTCGCGTTGCTGCATCTATATCGGGCTTAACTTTACAACAATAACTTTTCTTTTAGCGCTTTCGGAAGTGTAAAATTCAACCACTGTCAGAAGTAAAATAGAAGTAAAGTATTCATAAAATGTTTTATTAATTATTTTTCTGATAAATTTTCCCCCAAATATACAAACAACGATACCAAACAAAAAAAACAAAAAATAATAATACACCCCCCCAAACCCCCACTTCAACCCCTACCCCTACCCTCCTCCCCAGAACACACCAAAAAATAAACAATCAACAAGAATGCTACATCTCTCAAACCATCAACACCAACCATCCAAAAATCCACTACAATTATACATTAGACGGGGGCGGGATTTAGTTCAGTCGGTAGAGTGATCGCTTGAGGTGGTTGTGTCGCAGGGTCGAATCACCTCGGTGGATCCATTCGACTGATTTTTTTTCTCGTTCCAACCAGTGCACCACAGCTGGTCAGAAGATTTGGTATGTGCTTTACTGTCTGTGGGAAAATGCATACAAAAGATCCCTTGCTGCATTTGAAAACAATGTAGTGGGTTTCCTCTTACGACTACGTGTCAGACCATATGTTTGACATCCAATAGCCGATGATTAATTAATCCAGTGATGTCGTTAAACAAAACAAACTTTTAACGTCTAACAGAGGTTTTCTCGACTAACATTACATATTAAAGGTCCTGAATTTGCCGTCATTGTAACATGTTTCTGAGTACCACACCCTTCTGGCGTATAAAATGACATTAAAGGTCCTGAATTTGCCGTCATTGTAACATGTTTCTGAGTACCAGACCCTTCTGGCGTATAAAATGACATTAAAGGTCCTGAATTTGCCGTCATTGTAACATGTTTCTGAGTACCACACCCTTCTGGCGTATAAAATGACATTAAAGGTCCTGAATTTGCCGTCATTGTAACATGTTTCTGAGTACCAGACCCTTCTGGCGTATAAAATGACATTAAAGGTCCTGAATTTGCCGTCATTGTAACATGTTTCTGAGTACCACACCCTTCTGGCGTATAAAATGACATTAAAGGTCCTGAATTTGCCGTCATTGTAACATGTTTCTGAGTACCACACCCTTCTGGCGTATAAAATGACATTAAAGGTCCTGAATTTGCCGTCATTGTAACATGTTTCTGAGTACCACACCCTTCTGGCGTATAAAATGACATTAAAGGTCCTGAATTTGCCGTCATTGTAACATGTTTCTGAGTACCACACCCTTCTGGCGTATAAAATGACATTAAAGGTCTTGAATTTGCTGTCATCGTAACATGTTTCTGAGTACCACACCCTTCTGGCGTATAAAATGACATTAAAGGTCCTGAATTTGCCGTCATTGTAACATGTTTCTGAGTACCACACCCTTCTGGCGTATAAAATGACATTAAAGGTCCTGAATTTGCCGTCATTGTAACATGTTTCTGAGTACCACACCCTTCTGGCGTATAAAATGACATTAAAGGTCCTGAATTTGCCGTCATTGTAACATGTTTCTGAGTACCACACCCTTCTGGCGTATAAAATGACATTAAAGGTCTTGAATTTGCTGTCATCGTAACATGTTTCTGAGTACCACACCCTTCTGGCGTATAAAATGACATTAAAGGTCCTGAATTTGCCGTCATTGTAACATGTTTCTGAGTACCACACCCTTCTGGCGTATAAAATGACATTAAAGGTCTTGAATTTGCCGTCATTGTAACATGTTTCTGAGTAACAGAGCCTTTCTGGCGTATAAAATGACATTAAAGGTCCTGAATTTGCCGTCATTGTAACATGTTTCTGAGTACCACACCCTTCTGGCGTATAAAATGACATTAAAGGTCCTGAATTTGCCGTCATTGTAACATGTTTCTGAGTACCACACCCTTCTGGCGTATAAAATGACATTAAAGGTCCTGAATTTGCCGTCATTGTAACATGTTTCTGAGTACCACACCCTTCTGGCGTATAAAATGACATTAAAGGTCTTGAATTTGCTGTCATCGTAACATGTTTCTGAGTAACAGAGCCTTTCTGGCGTATAAAATGACATATTAAAGGAACTATCCTGAGTTTTTAGCCCTAGCAAGACTTCCGTTTGTTCCCGCAACAAAATAAACACATATCTTTTTTATTTCCTTTTTTTTTCTAAACACTAACTTATTTTAACATGTTTTAAATATAAAGCGTTATACAAATAAATGCATATTTGCTCTAATTATTTCAAAGTTCTGTTGCTCCAATGGAAGAAAAATTAAATTTTCAGCACGAAATTATTAATCCCTTACCCGTTCAACCGGAGGTGACTATGGGTTTCGTCTCCGTCCGTCTTGTTTGTCTGTCCGTCCGTCCGTCTGTCCCACATAGAGTTTTCCTGAATTAGTGTTTTTGTAATGTCTCAAGATATTTTTCTGAAGTTTGGTATATAGCTTTATCATTTACTGTTAGAAATCCAGTTTGATTTTTATTACAATTTACTCATTTTCCCCTCGTTTTTGGTCCCGATAGGCGACATGTATTGCTTTACCAGTACTCTCAGAAGGCTTGTTTTAGACAACAATCGCTATTGAGAGGTTGAAATTTTTTCTAATGGTTATATACAGCTATTCATATTATAAGTACGACAACGTAAATAAATTGTAATTTTAATATTGTAAAATTATTTTACTTGACAAAAACCTTTTAAAATGGCTATAAACTCAGGATAGTCCCTTTAAATACATTTTTTGTCTATATCCAATTTGTTTGCGACTGTCCAGTAATATTTACTTTTCTATATTTTTCATGTAACATTTATATACTTTTTAGTACGTACGAAATGTTTTAAAGGTAAATTATGATTTGGGCTACTACAAACTATGATGACAACAGTCACCTTGTTTATTCTAAACAGGAAAATATTTTTTATATTAATGTAGTCATGGAAAAGGATTTGTTAGTCGTAAACATGCTGCAATGACAGCTAACTCATGACAGTCCCTTTAAATTAAAAACTTTATATTTTGGTAACATTAAAGGGGCGTCAAAATCTGTGTGGTCCTTAACCATATGTCTGACGCCATATAACCGTAAATAAAATGTGTTGAGTGCGTCGTTAAATAAAACATTTCCTTCTTTCTTTCTTTCCATTAAAGGGGCGAGACCACACATAATCCTGATTCAGACTGAAGTTTGTAGAAAACAGTGGCGCGTGACATAAAGCACTCGTAACACTTACATCAGGCGTACACCATACATAATGTGTGGCGTAGGCCTACGTCTGACGTAGGTGCTACGAGTGCTTTGTGTTACCGGGCCTAGATACGTAAATGACATTGGCGTAGCCACGGGGTTGGGGTGACGGGCGCATACCTTCCGCCCACCATCTTTTATATTTGACTGTCGCCCCATAAGATGTGTAAAAGCAGGTCAGGTCAGGTCGTAATATGGTTTTACGTGCACATTCACAACAACCACACATATACTGAGAGCGGAAACCTGCTGTCGTCACTTCAAGGGCTACTATTTTCGATTAGCAGGAAGGATCTTTTATATGCATCATCCCACAGACAGAATAGTGCATACCACGGCCTTTGTTACACCAGATGTGGAGCACTGGCTGGAACGAGAAATAGCTTTATTTTAGTTGAAATTATGAGAATGTGTCATATCTATTAACTAGTGACATCACTGTTTATGCGTACACATTCAACACACTAAATGTTTTCCATAATTCTTTCAAGACAACTGATAAAGAAACAAAGATGGTGACCCTGCTATATTTAGGCACAAATTATTCGAGAAACCCCTTTTGTCGTCCAGTATAAGACTTTTAAAAAGTGTTTTTCTTGAGTTAATAATTATGGAAACATTATGCATGGGATCATTTAATCTGTAGTTATTTATTACAAATAAATGTGAAAATAAAATATTGTAGTTTGAACTTTGACATTGGACCTTTAAATCAAAAGGAAGGAAGGAAAGAAATGTTTTTATTTAACGACGCACACAGACATTTATTTACGGTTATATGGCATCGAAAATATTGTTAAGGACCACGCAGATATTGAGAGAGGAAACCCGCTGTCGCCACTTCATGGGC
>NC_054704.1:80449548-80484548 GCF_016097555.1 Gigantopelta aegis
TGGTGTCATGGCAGGCCATCGGTCTACAGGCTGGTAGGTACTGGGTTTGGATCCCAGTCGAGGCATGGGATTTTTAATCCAGATACCGACTCCAAACCTTGAGTGAGTGCTCCGCAAGGCTCAGTGGGTAGGTGTAAACCACTTGCACCGACCAGTGATCCATAACTGGTTCAACAAAGGCCATGGTTTGTGCTATCCTGACTGTGGGAAGCGCAAATAAAAGATCCCTTGCTGCTAATCGGAAAGAGTAGCCCATGTAGTGGCGACAGCCGGTTTCCTCTCAAAATCTGTGTGGTCCTTAACCATATGTCTGACGCCATATAACCGTAAATAAAATGTGTTGAGTGCGTCGTTTCTGTTACTGGGCTACCGCATTTTAAATACCCGGTAGCCCATGAGCAACCATTAAAATGTAAAATTTTCCCAATCGTACAGCTGCATACTACACTATTCGTGTTCGTTAGATACATTTATCTTACAACTAGTTTAAAAACGTATCCAGCTCCCGTTTTCTCATTACATTCATTTTGAAACAACTCGTTGTAAGATAAAGACCCCCCCCCCCCCCCCCCCCCCCCAAAAAAAAAAACCCACACAAAAAATCCACAAAAAAACCAACCCCAAAACCCAACAACAACAAAAACCAAAAAACAAAACCCAACAAAACAAAAAAGTAAACAAAACCAAACCAAACCAAAAAAAACAAAAAAAAAAAAAAAAACAAATACAGTAACAGAAGGGTTTCTTCAGGCATATAAAAAGAACACTTCTGTGCATAAATTATTATTTTGGGTAGGTGGGCCAATTGCCTCCCTTACTCCCGTCATATAAAGTTCTCGATAGAGTTGATATTGCATTGCTATGCTTCAGGGCCCAATTTCACAAAAACATCGTAAGCTTAGTAAACGTGAATCTACGACTAAGCCACACATTTTATTAGTATCATAGTACAACAAATATAGTTAAAAATATACGTATTTCTTTTTCTTTTGTCCTTAAAATGCTCCATCTTCTGTAATGATGTAATTTTCTGTGTGAAATAGATGTCAAACACTTGTAAATGTATGCCTGGTATAACTGCTAGTCGAAGACGTAAAGTTACGATCTTTTGTGAAATAGATGTCAAACACTTGTAAATGTATGCCTGGTATAACTGCTAATCGAAGACGTAAACTTACGATGTTTTGTGAAATAGATGTCAAACACTTGTAAATGTATGCCTGGTATAACTGCTAGTCGAAGACGTAAACTTACGATGTTTTGTGAAATAGATGTCAAACACTTGCAAATGTATGCCTGGTATAACTGCTAATCGAAGACGTAAACTTACGATGTTTTGTGAAATAGATGTCAAACACTTGTAAATGTATGCCTGGTATAACTGCTAGTCGAAGACGTAAACTTACGATCTTTTGTGAAATAGGCCCCTGTTCTATTAAGGGCGGGACGTAGCCCAGTGGTAAAACACTCGCTTATGCGTTTTCGATATAGGATCGATCCCCGTCAGTGGGCCCATTGGGCTATTTCTCGTCCCAGCCAGTGGACCACGATTGGTATATCAAAGGACATGGTATGTGTTGTCCTGTTTGTGGGATAATGCATATAAAAGATTCCTCGCTACTAATGAAAATTTTTATTGGGTTTCCTTTCTAAGACTATATATAAAAATTACCAAATGTTTGACATCCAATAGCCGATGATTAATAAATCAAAATGCTCTAGTGGTGTCGTTAAAAAAACCCTACCTTTTGTTTTTTACTTTCCCCAGGACAACGAACTGTCGAATTTGATTTGTAACAAACTATATAGAAAACAAAATTGACACGTTTGTAAACTGAGAGACGGGTTTGTTTATTTATGTTAACAATTTCTAAGAGCTATAAACAAACCCGCATTCTTTAGGTCACCAACTGCACTTCAAGTCACTTAGTCGAAATACACACAGATAACTATCACTTTCATCACCACAGTAATGGAATGCAAACATTAACAAATTTTAACTGTTCTATAATTATGTTATTAAATCCTATTATGTTATTAAATGGGAGTTTTCACATTGGCCATGTTATAGGTTCTAGCGCAGTGGTAACGGCCCTCTGGTGGTTATAATGGCCCGAGACAATTTGTTTGAGTGGATATTGTATTGCCAGGCTTCAGTTCTATTACATTTTGAAATGGAGTTTTTCATATTGGCCTGTTATAGGTTCGAGGGCAGTTGTAACGGCACTCCGGGTGGCTATTGTTGCCGAGGTTCAATATAGCCACCGGAGGACCTTTAAGGCTGTCTGAGGACCTATAAGGCTGTCTGAGGACCTTTAAGGCTGTCTGAGGACCTATATCTAGGCCAGTGTGAAAAACTTCATTTAATGACATTGTTATTAAAGGGACAGACCTTAGTTTCAGCCCATGAAAATGAATGAATGTTTAACGACACCCCAGCACGAAAAATACATCGGCTATTGGGTGTCAACCTATGGTAAACGCAAAAACAAGGTGATGATCAACATCAATATAAAAATTCAAAATTTAAATAAAAACAGTGTAAAGAACTGTGCAAAAATACAAATATCACAGATAGATACTGACTTTTACTCAAAATTTCAATTTGTGCTGTATTGGCCGTTCTTAAAGAGAATGTTACACCCCTGCACCACGGTGAGGTTACAGCACGCGCAGGGGCCCATGAAAATGCACACTAAGTTTAGTTAATCTACAAACATGTAACACATTTGGATAAAGCTACAATTGAGTGAAACACGAGTCTCTGACTTTGAAATGGTGAAATACCCTCTAGAAATAGACTAAAACTCGACTCTTTAACTGTTACTTCTCAGACGCACGTGCGGTTTTAAAAATATGAGAAATGCATTTTGTGATATTAAAAACACCAGGATGACCCAAAACACTTTGAATGTGCGGAAATGGATAATCTAAACAATAAAATCTAAGAAAAGTATGATTTTAGTTATCAAAAACGGCTCTAATAGTAAAAACTATGCCTGAGTGTTTAAAAACTAGGGTATGTCCCTTTAATCAACGTCTACTGGAATAGTGACGACCACATTCTTACTTCTTAAGAATTATAAATTGGGTTTAGAACAGTTAACCCCTGCGCGTGCTGTAACCTCACCGTGGTGCAGGGGTGTAACATTCTCTTTGAGAATGGCCAATACAGCACATATTGATGTTTTGAGTAAAAGTCAGTATCTATCTGTGATATTTGTATTTGTATTTTTGCCCCTGCGTGTGCTGTAACCTCATCGTGGTGCAGGGGTGTAACATTCTCTTTGAGAATGGCCAATACAGCACAACATTGAAGTTTTGAGTAGGATTCAGTATCCGTAAGAGTCTGTGATATTTGTGTTTTTGCACAGTTCTTTACACTGTTTTTGCACAGTTCTTTACACTGTTTTTGCACAGTTCTTTACACTGTTTTTGCACAGTTCTTTACACTGTTTTTGCACAGTTCTTTACACTGTTTTTGTTTATGTCTTGAATTTTTATATTGATGTTGATCATCACCTTATTTGTTTGCATTACCATAGTTTGACACCCAATAGCCGATGTATTTTTCGTGCTGGGGTGTCGTTAAACATTCATTCATTCATTCATTCATTCATTGTATTTTTGCATAGTTCTTTACACAGTTTTTATTTGTATCTTGAATTTTTATATTGATGTTGATCATCACCTTATTTGTTTGCATTACCATAGTTTGACACCCAATAGCCGATGTATTTTTCGTGCTGGGGTGTCGTTAAACATTCATTCATTCATTCATTCATTCATTGTATTTTTGCATAGTTCTTTACACAGTTTTTATTTGTATCTTGAATTTTTATATTGATGTTGATCATCACCTTATTTGTTTGCATTACCATAGTTTGACACCCAATAGCCGATGTATTTTTCGTGCTGGGGTGTCGTTAAACATTCATTCATTCATTCATTCATTCATTGTATTTTTGCATAGTTCTTTACACAGTTTTTATTTGTATCTTGAATTTTTATATTGATGTTGATCATCACCTTATTTGTTTGCATTACCATAGTTTGACACCCAATAGCCGATGTATTTTTCGTGCTGGGGTGTCGTTAAACATTCATTCATTCATTCAATCATTTAGAACATTTAAAGTAATATTTTGGACAAACCTAGACTCAAGATTTTATTTCAGACCAAGCAAATCTATGTACGTATTTGAGTGTGCAAAACACTATTTTACGTTTATGGGGGGTGGGGGGTGGGGGGGGGGAGGGATTTATATTTGATTTTCAACTGGGTGTGCGCATTAATTTCCCGCTTCCGACCCATACATCTAGAAAATGTTATACCTGCAGATATATAAGTGCGTGTAGTTTGTCGTGTAGTATAGTATCCAAACTAAAATCATTTTCCCAGTTCCGTGGAAGGGGGAGGGGGGGGGGGGGGGGACAATCTCTAATGAGAGAAGCATGACTTGAACTGTGGTGGGCGCACGAACCAGATTTTTTACTTTTATTCAAGTAGGAATGAGCTGGATACTGTTATTGACTACTATATTAGAGGGAAGTTATGACACAGATGTGAATAATTAAACTGTGTTCCCAAAACAAATTGTATCTTAACTTTGGACTGACGACTGGTTGCATTAAGGGCGAAAACAATTGGTAAATATGGAATATAATCATTACATTTTGTCACATTACTAATGTTAAATTTACTTTTTAAAAATCACGAATTTAATGTGTTATAATAAATTTAAAAATAAGTAAGTAAGTAAAATTAAGTAAGCAAGTAAGTAAGTAAAATTAGTTTCCCAGATTACTTACAACGAAGAGAGGCAGTGGGGCAGTTAACACCCAATATTTTACTGAATTATGTACTTTTGGTTAAAAGCATGAGACTTGGCACATATAACCCTTGACCCAATACAAACATTTTTAGACATGGGCCCAAGTCAGGAGCGCCCCTGGTGTGCAGGTGCAGGAAGAATCTACAAATGTCCCCCACTCCCTTCTAATGGGATAACTAACAAAAATATTATTTCTGCGTTTACCCAATGGACAAATATACCGGAAGTACGACTCACGTAAGAACACATGGGCGAGTTATGAAGAAAATATGATGTGGGCCGTTTGCAATCTATTGCGGCTAGTAATCAAACGTTATTTATGTAGGCACATTATTTACGTCTGATTTTACAATCTTTTTCAGTTATTGTCGATCCTGGGAATGTCATAAAGAGAGGCCTAAATTTTAACCTGACATATTTAGCAAACGACTCCAACATCTTATCTGCTGAGCTGGTATTTCCTGTCAGGACCGCAGCAAGACGCTCTCAAATAATGAATACACATGTGGAATTTGAAGGAGGTATATGATTTCGAATGTATTGTTGATAATAATACGAGTATATTATTTATACTCGAACCTGTGACATACAAATTGTGATTCTCTCTCTGTCTCTGTCTGTGGCTGTCTGACTCTCTCTGTCTCTCTCTCTCTGTCGTGACTGTCTTTTGTATCTATCTGTCCATGGGTTTTTCGGTAGGAGCCAAGGCCCCTCATTGCCATGTGGATAGCAGGAGACCTACTGGGTTGAGAGTCCCACTTTTCAACCAGTCCATGATCACTGGTAGGTTCTGCTAGTGTTAAAACCTGCTGTTTTGTCTTTGCAAAAGTCCATGACAGGATGAAGCATCTGTGGTGTATTGGGTGTAGGATTGACGCCCTTGGTGGATCCCGCCATGTTTTTATCCCATTCCAACCAGCCTACCACAGTTGGTATATCAAAGGCGGAGGTCCACGAAACGTGCATCTAAAATGTCCCTTGATGCCATTCACTAGGAGTAGCATATTATGTCAACCCCTTGATTCGCCCACGGAGTTTTTAATTCTCCACGGCACGGTTTTGCCTTGGACTATTTTTTTTTTCAATAGAATATTTGTTTTGCCATGGTCATTTTGTTAATTGCAGGGGTTGCTATGTGTTTGTAAACTATGTTATGACACTATCTATATCATAATCATATGTTAGGCATTATATTTGAAATTATATTTTACTTCTTTGTTTTTCTTGGAAAAATCCGTAAAAACAAGCTTTTTCTTCTAATAGGACATGATAACATATAGTGGTGATTTATTTCTCTACACATTCTAAACTGTTTGCCACATTTGCTCTTTGTGGGACACCGAATAAAACAATGCTAAGTGAACACAACTTCATCTCCCGTTTTTGTTTTGAGGTATACAAATGTATTTAAAATAATTATGTTGTCGTTTCTGGATTGTTTTTGGATTGCAGAATGCAACCCAGATTGAAATATTTGGTGCCTAAATATTCATTTACAGAAGTTTTATAAATATTTATTGAAGACCGTAGGAAGCGGTATGTCTGAGGCCTGAACAATAGTTGTCTTGATTTTTAATTTACGAAAACGAAAAGAAGAAAAATAAAGGATACTGCTAGGTGTTGTTAATCCTGCTTCATATATCGCCAAACACTGCTTTAAATTGCCCTTAGAATGCACAAACCCCCCATCTATTTAAATAAAATATGGGTGGGGAGCAATTATCTTACCTCCTTCACGCATGGTGGAGTCAAAATAGGCTTTACCAATAATTTTGGCTTCCTACAGGCCTGATATTCGATTTGTCCGTATGGACAAACATCTTGCTAATATTTATACTAATGAAACATTACTTTCTTACTCGGGAGACGGGGTGTAGGCCAGTGGTAAAGCGCTCACATGATGCGCAGTTGATCTAGAATCGACGCCCGTCGGTGGCCCCTTGAGCTATTTCTCGTTCCAGCTAGTGCACCGCGACTGGTATATCAAAGTCCATGGTATGTCTTATCGTGTCTGTGGAATGGTGCATATAAAAGATTCCTTGCTACTAATGGAAAAATGTAGCGGATTTTCTGCCTAAGACTATATGTCAGAATGACCAAATGTTCCAAATCCAATAGCCGATGGTTAATAAATCAATGTGCTCTAGTGGTGTCGTTAAACAGAATTAAAAATTAAAAATTTTGCTTTCTTATTTTCAGTTCCATTACAAAGAATGCCACGGTCGACCAGAAACCGCGACTATCTGGTGTTTGACGCCACCCAGGCTTTACTTGCCAACAGACTGAACGCGAATCCATGGGTCGAAGTCTCAGCTCCGCACATGCGACCAAATTCAACACTGACTGCGCATTTCCGGCACAATTCGTTGGGAGAGGTGCTCGATGGTCTGTACTTGGACAAAGCACTAATGATCGTCTACGAAAACATCGACGCGGCGAGACTCCGGAGCAGCAACTACAGAAGTAAGCGACAGACCTCCAGAGGCTTCGTCGACCAGTTCTGGAATTTCAATGCCGTGTTGAACTTCACCACCACAAGGACGCACACACCGGACAATGGAACAGCCGATGATGATGACGATGACGACGACGACCAAGCGGTGTGTGGCGTCCGTCCATGGTATGTTGATTTCGCATCGATGGGCTGGGTTTGGATTGTTTCCCCACGTGGTTACTATGCCAACAGTTGTGGAGGAACGTGTACACTTGGCACGGTCGGCAACAGGATGACCAACTACGCCTTTATGAAGAGTTTGTATCACAGACATACGGGCTTCCAGCACGCCGACACTCTGTCTGTTACGTCTTGTACGCCAACCAGAATGTCGCCCGTGCGCTTACTTTACTACAACATCAACCACGACTTAATATCTCAGCGACTACCACAGATGGCAGTCAGTGAATGTGGATGTAGATAAAAAAAGAAGTAAAAATTGTCTGGCTTTGCAGGTTTTAGTAATGGACTCAAAAGGGAGCCCAAAAGGACCTGAGGGGATACAGAAGAGAGCCCTTCTAAAGGATCTGAGGAGACCCAGACAGGATACTAAGGGTCCCGAGTCCGGTGTTTCAGTAAGTTTCAAGTTCCAGGATGTGGCAATGGAAACTGAAGAACAATGCCCCCAAAGAACTCGCGCTTCCTTCAGAAAATAGATTTATTCCCCTGCCTCTGGTAGAAATTCCTCAATTTGGCCCTATTCTCCTTCCACGAGGTCAATCCCGAATCCAGTAGTTATTAGACCCCTACCGGCCCAACTGAAAGGGGAGTATAGGTTTCGTCTCCGCCCTTCTGTCTGTCGGTCCGTATGTCTATTACACATATAGTTTTCCGCATGTTTTTTTTCAACAATGCCTCGAGACATTGAAATTTTATGTGTACCTTTAACATGTACTCTTACAAATCAAATTTGACTTTCATGGCGATTTACTCTTTTTGACAGAGTTATGGCCCTTGGACTTACGAGATATGAAAAATAAAATTTCCGGACTTTTTTTTTTGCAATGCCTCAAAATACTGAGTAAAAAAATTGTGTATTGCTTCATAATGTTCCGTTACAGATCACGTGTGCCTTTCATGGCAATTTACCCATTTTTTCCTTGATCTTAGGAGATACGAAAATCTGTTAAGCCCGGCGGGGGACATGTGTTGCTTTAGCAGTAGGCCTACTCTCAAAATGCATGTTATTACAACCTCAAAATAAGTCGGATATATGCATTTCTGCGCTATGCAAAGTAAATTGTGGAACCTATTATGCTTAAATCTCAAAACGGGACCAGACTGCGATCGTCAACCAATATATAAAAAATACTAAAAGTTGGCTACCTTCCCAGATAGCATGTTGTTGATGGACCAGTGCTGGACAAACATTTATTATATACATAGCTGTGGAATATTTAGATCTACAGAAACAATAAAAGTGATATTCGGTGAAAAGTCATATTTTCACTGTATTTTAGTTACAGTGAAAATATAAAAATCATATTTATATTTTTGTGAACATGTTTTAATTATTGAGGTCCGTGTCGCTTCGTCGTGTTTTCGTTTTTAGTTTGATGACTACCAATGCATCTGAATGTCTTTGAATTTAAAAAAAGAAAAAAAGAAGACAATTGTATCTGTAAAAAAAATGGATATGAAGTGCAATTACGGTAAAATATCTAAAACTGATCGAGTACGAAGCTAAATAATGGTGACACAATGTCCTGTCGTTGAGTGTAAATTAAAGTTTAACTTTAAAGTTCGATTCATGTTTTATTTTTGTGGAGGTTTTTTTTTAACGATCACTTTGTTAGGTATGTGTGCACAGCCGTATTATTAAATAATTAATAAAGATAAATTAATATTAAAAAAAAAATCCATGGTCATATAAATTATCTGCAAAAGTTCCAACGGAACAAATATATCATGGCATTACGTGTTTTCGGTAGGATACGCGAACAAAAAGCGAAAGATATTGTCATAAATTAGGAAAGATGTATATAATAAATATAACATTTTATGGTGGGTTTTTTTTTTCAATTACGATTTTTATGTCAACTCGTGATGTATGACAACCATATATTCACTCATTGCTTCGTGGTTTTTATACATCATTCATTGACATAAAAATCATATTCGAAAACCCCCATGAAACAGCCTCTATTTATTCGGCAATACATGTATGCAATTTTATTTCATTTAGTACCACTGTGGCAATAAAAGTATGTAATTTTATTTCATCTAGTACCACTGTGTAATGTAGCCTTGTGCTTGAAACATGTTTGGGTATTTGTAAAACCAAGAACTACAATTTTGTGCAAAACTGGGGGGTGTTATATCGAAAATTAGCCATGAAAGGTTTCATTTTCTTCAGTTAATACTTTGAGGGAGGAGTTGTATATATATATATATATATATATATATATATATATATATATATATATATATATATATATATATATATATTAATATATGGGTCATTATTTGGTTGATATATTGCATATAGTGTTTTTAACCACATACAAAAACGTTAACATTGTCGCCAATTGGATTTTATTTGGTATGGTACAATCATCAGTAGTTTGTCACTCACTAAACAACGTTTATGACAGTGAATTCCGAATGTGACAATTCGGACCAAACTCGACGTTGTTCTAAGTTCGGTGGCGCTGTCGAATCTTAATAGGAAACGTAATGTATTTTAATAATGCTAAACTGTTTGGTTGTCAAAACTGAAATTACAAATATTAAAGGTCCTATGTCAAAGTTAAAACTACAATATTTCGTCATTTTTCTTTTACATTTATTTGTAATAAATAACTACAAATTAATCGATCCTACGCATAATCTTTCCATAATTAATTCTAGAATAATAATTTTTAAAAATCTGGGTAAACTTAGTGTGTTGAATGTGTACGCATAAAACAGTGACGTCACTAGTTAATGCATGTGACACGCTCAAGAATAATAATTTTAAAAAGTCTTGCACTGAACGACAAGAGGGGTTTCATGAATAATTTGTAGCTAAATATAGCATGGACGCCATCCTTGTTTCTTTTGTCAGTTGACCGCAAATAATTCTGGGTAAACTTAGTGTGTTGAATGGGTACGCACAAAACAGTGACGTCACTAGTTAATGCATTTGACACACTCAAGATTCCCCCTTAAAAAAACTATAGTCCTTCAAACAGGGATCTCCATTTTTCATGCTATGGAATTTTATACATGTTCTTTATTTCTGAGCCGGTTGTTTTGTAAATTGCACACAGACAATAGTGAGTTTTTAATTTGTTTTTGGTTTCCAAAACACTTTTACTTTTCTTCTTACGTCAAACCAAACTGAAATTATTTACAAAATAATTTTTTTGGAGACTATAGTAAATGGAATTATTTGGTTGTAATTTTGTATAGCTAAAGGTATAAACTTTATGTTTCAAAACAAAAATTAATAAATATTTTTGGTGGGAACCACCATTATTGCAACTTTGATATAGCACCTTTAACTATACACATTCAACAGAATAGATAGTACAGTATAGTGAAGACATATGTCAATGGGTAAAAGAGGTAGCGTATCTCTGATCTAAGGCTTAAGCAGAGTAGAGCTAAGGGACACGCCGGTTAATGTTAAGCCAGATCTATGCATATATTTTATCAGGGATTAAATCGTAGTCAGGACAGTATACTGAATGTTTTTGTTGTTTGTTTGTTTTTGTTTTTGTTTTTTTAAAACAACAACATTCATTTTAGTGTATGAGCCAGGACCCAACTTTTCGAATATCGGTACCAGATTTGGGGTAAATGCTATCATTGTTTGTTGGGTTTTTTGTTTTTGTTTTTTGGAAGCCCATCATTTGAGGATTCTAAAAAAGCATGATAGCATTGTGAATATCACAGCTTTTAATATAAGTAACACCATTTACTACCACCACTACTCGCGATTTTTGCTGAAAATGAAGTAATTTCACAAACTGTTTAATCAACTTAAAATCATAATAATTAATAGTCAGTGAATGGATCATCTAATTTCTAATACAAAATGTCACTGTTCATTGCGTAGAAGCTGGATTTTGTTCTTTATTCAATTTATTAAATACATTAAAAAAAATTGAAGCCTCTAACCATACTTTGTTACTTTTGCATGGATTGTATTTTGAGCTACTTCAAACATCAAATTGATCCATAAATATGTTAGATTTGACCAAATTGATAATTTATGACTGTTATTGGTGTTAAGACTATCAACTGGCACGACGAAGCTGGCTCAGACTAGCAACTGGAAAGTCACAGAAGTCGTGAGAGCAGAACGTTGACAGTCTGAAACTAGCATTAAGCAAGTAGTTGTAAGTAATAAGTAATATAATCGTAAAAAAATAACAGCCTAAAATATATTTACGCTCCCTATAACAAGGGTAAATACCTTCAAGTAACTGTTCAATTGTAATCTTTGTTTAAATAAACCATCATGTTTTAAACAAAAATCGAGTATATTAATCAAGCAAAAAACTATTATTACATAAAACAATTTTTAGGTAAAAAACAACAACCCATAACCTTCCGTGAATAGCGATACTCTCCCCTCTAAACCGATTCGAAGTCGCATTGACCACTGATATTTGTTTACTTCCATATCGAATTATTTTGCATGTGAATGTTACAAACGTTACTGAAGTTATTGTTGTGAAAACAAAAGTGATTAACCATATTTTGTTTTAGCACTATCACATTTTATGGACCCAAGAAACGATATTGACCTTAGCCGTTGGCCTCAGTCGGTATCATTTTCTTGAATCCACAAAACACAAATGGTCAGTAATTGTATAACATAATTGATAATAGTATGTTAATTCACTGCAGTGGTACTAGCAATATGGTAAACTAATTAATGCCAAAAAATAAAAAAGCCGTTTGTTACGCAGTGTGACATTTTCATACTTATTTCAGTATCCAAGTAACATGAATATAAAACCACATAAATTAATACATATTACTTATTAGAAGGGGCGGGACATAGTGCAGTGGTAAAACGCTCGCT
The DNA here is from genome assembly GCF_016097555.1 of Gigantopelta aegis. Taxonomy (NCBI): domain Eukaryota; kingdom Metazoa; phylum Mollusca; class Gastropoda; order Neomphalida; family Peltospiridae; genus Gigantopelta; species Gigantopelta aegis. The sequence goes on from NC_054704.1 coordinate 80,461,895, forward strand.
TGATGCGCGGTCGGTTTGGGATCGATCCCCATCGGTGGGCCCATTTGGCTATTTCTCATTCCAGACAGTGCACCACGACTGGTATACCAAATACCGTGGAGAAATTTAGCGGGTTTCCTCTCTAAGACTGTATGTCAGAATTACCACATGTCTGACATCCAATAGCCGATGATTAATAAATCAATGTGCTCTAGTGGTGTCGTTACACAAAACAAACTTTAACAAACGTTTACTTATTTGAACGTTATTGGAAAACAGTATTTTTCATATCACTATAAATATTTTCTTGCATAGTATATATAGTTTTCAATTTGCCTATTTTTCAATATCGGTGAAAAAAAAAGTGCATGTATTTCCTAGAGCTTCCTATATAGTAGAGGTTAATGTATCGAAAATCGAAAGTCGCCCATGCAGTAATGATAATTGCCTTGATGCCATGGAACAGTGGGTATCGAATTCCTGGATTGATCCAAGCCGTCACTTCAGTGCCATTTTCTATAATTTTATTAAGATAATTTTGTTTCCAAGTTTTTGCAAAGGAGAAGCTGATCTAGACTACATCCATTGATGGACAAGATATTTTATTGCATTTTTTTTTTACTGAAAGTGATGGTTTAAGTCAGATTGGCACCTCTTCCGCATCTTTATGATGTGCCTTACATGATACACACCAAACACTGTGTTGATCCTCTTGCTATGGCAGTCATCACCGAATGGTAACACAAGAACACATGAAATACTTTCACCTGATATTATTTGGGTCACCCCTGATGTTATTGACCAAATTCATGACATCGATTATTGCAGTTGATGATCAAGGCGCCTCATTTACAAAAGGTACATTGCTATGCACCTTACTTGTAAACATTGATTTGTTAGTATTTCGCTAATGATTCTCAGGTGTGGCCACTGAAAAGGATGGATGGCTTAATGGGTGGCACAGTACTATGTTTTGTTTTGTTAAGTTCTTGGACTGAATCAGGTATTCAGTACTCGGGCACTAGCACTTGATCTCCTTCAGAGAGACAAAAACCATAATTAAGAGAAAATTCCGATGCACCCACGTTACGATCAAGGATCCAATCCATCAGCTGGAGAGATATCAAGAGAACCATTTTCAGGCTAAGAACCGGTCACTGCCATCTCCGATCCCATATGTACAGCCTGAAACTGGCAGACACTGATGAATGTCCATGTCAAACAGGACCACAGTCCCCAGAGCACATCCTGCAATTCTGCAATGAAGCCAGGATAAAGCACTGGCCGAACGGAGCAACACTGGCTGTCAAGCATTGGGTGTTCCAAAGCAGACTTGACAGAGACAGCGTTTTTATCACCACAACCGGACTCCAAATCTTGAACACAGAAGACGACGAAGACGATAGGTAGACGCAAGCAGCTGTTTCTGATGTTAGTTGAGGCACTAGACAGAGATTCATGAAGTCAGCCACTATTTTGCCGAACTCCAATTCAACTCTGTATTATGCGGCGATACGGATTTGATCGTGGATAACCGTTTTGGCGTTCAGATTTAGACAATTTTTTTTATACCACCAGAGGTTCTTGTGACCTCATCTCTTCTGAAATCATACCATCTTGGTTATTAGCTGAGCCATGCTGAACTGAAAAGCAGTGTGACAAACAGTTTTTCATAATTTTGGTGTAAACTAGATTTGGCACCTAAAGGCTGTCCTTAAGATGGAAGCCATAGGTAGGGTAGAACACGCACAACCTTTCACGAGCACTTGGTATGATCAAATGTTTCCAGTTATTTATGAGTGCATGCAATCATCACTTTTTCGAAATGCCCTTCAACTCCATATAGAGTACAAATACGACCACAACGATGTAAATGACACATAGACGTCTAGATACTCATCTCACAGTTGATAATACACCAGCAAATAAGCAACATAGTTCACTTTGTTTTATTCAAAACACCAAGAATCACGGTGTTGATGGCAGAGATGTGAAAGTTCCAGTCTAATCCATGACATGATCCAGTAGGCCTACCACAAATCATCCATCCATATTGATATAGGACATAGAATAAAAGAATAAGTCGTGGTGCACTGGCTGGAACGAATGTGCCTAAAGTGTACATTCAGCCCCGATTGTCCAGAACGTCCTTCAGCTCAGCATTATTGCCATGACCTAATCCGATTGAGCACGTTGAGGATGAACTTCCAGCCTAGGCTATCTTCTCAGCTTGGAAGAACATCCCTCGTGCATCAGTTAACTGGCTGATCCCCTCCATAAGACGAGTGCAACAGGCTTTCCTCGGATGTCATATTGGCCAGCAGAAGGTCCTTCCTTGTCCAAGCAAATAATTAACGTTGCCATACCTAATTGTAGTTTGAGTGTTTTAAGTATTGCAATTTATTTTGGTAGAAACTTGTGTTTGTTGAACGGGAAAACACTGCATTTCTTTTGTTGCTCATAAAAAGTGAATATACCATCTTCAATGGACAATATTTATGAAATGCATTCAATAAAGTTTCACCATTAATCTTTTACAACAATATTAATCTTCGTATTTGAAACAATTTGGATTACTATATTAGTACATTAAGGATATTGCACAGTGTGCATATTGTCAATGAAATATAGATATATTCTATTCGCATTGCATTGTGTCAACAAAATAACAGTATGCTATGTATTATCATTTTAGACATAATTAATTAAGGTGCAGTTCAATTATGTATGGTCGAAGCATTAACTGAAAACTATAACTGTCTACGCTCTGGTAATGTTTCAGCTGCTTTGGTCATATTAGTTTTGGTAGAAAGCTGCCAAATCCACACTGCTATTTATCGTACATATCTAATCTCCATAGATATGTATCTTCCAAAAAGACATCATCAGCATTTGCCCTAATTTTGGTACAGAAAATGTTCCTAGCTCATAAACTATTTATTATATAAAAGATTTTATTTTCATCATAATACACAACTGTAGTACCGAAAAGGTGTTTGGCTCATACACTATTTATTATTATTATTATTATTATTATTATTATTATATATATATATATATATATATATATATATATATATATATATATATATATATATATATATATATATATATATATATATATTCATTATAATCACATTAGCTAAATATATTATTACGGAATAATATGCAAATAAATGGTTTGAATGCATTCCCTATGGTTTATTTTTAATTTAAAATTTACACATTTTTAACCAAGGTAATACTGTGTATACATATTATATGGTTGAGAGAGAGAGAGAGAGAGAGAGAGAGAGAGAGAGAGAGAGAGAGAGAGAGAGAGAGAGAGAGAGAGAGAGAGAGAGAGAGAGAGATGCTTTTCTACCAGAAAGCAGCAGTGAGAATGCTTCATGCCACATAGTAGTGTTTGACGTACAAATTGTTGGACACTAGTTGTGACGGTACAAGACCATACTCTTTCAAGAGCGATCTCTGACTTCTGTTACTATACATACTTTTTCAAAAGTTATTTTGGTGAGCTCTGTTCATATTTGTCAAACTAGTTTTTTGAAGTGGCAGTCTTCCTACACGCAAAGAACGAACTTTTGTATACTATCGTCCATGGCCCCATTTTACGTAGCGATCTTATAGCTAAGATCATCTTAACTGCGCGATAGTTATGGACTTAAGGTAATCTTATTAGCGCCAAGGTCGCTTCGTAAAACGAGGCCCACATTTTTGGGTTATGTCCCTCTGCTGCCGCACTAAGACGGAATTGATCACAACATCCTTTTCTCTGCCTTATGTAGAGGTACGATTTTAATTTTGAACGTTGACGGCTTTGTCATTCAGATCAGTTTCATTGGGATTGGATCCACTAGCCTCTGATACTGTTAATTTACGGATGCAGGAAGTAGTCCATTGGTAATGCGTTCGCTTGATGCGCGGTCGGTCTAGGATCGATCCCCGTCGGTGGACCCATTGGGCTATTTGTCGTTCCAGCCAGTGCTCCACAACTGGTGTAACGAAGGCCGTGGTATGTACTATCCTGTCTGTGGGATGGTGCATATAAAAGATCCCTTTCTGCTAATCGAAAAGAGTAGCCCATGAAGTGGCGACAGCGGGTTTCCTCTCTCAATATCTGTGTGATCCTTAACCATATGTCTGACGCCATATAACCGTAAATAAAATGTGTTGAGTGCGTCGTTAATAAAACATTTCCTTCTTTCCTTCCTGTTAATTTTCTTACACACGATTGCATATGATTTGCTGCTCCTAGGTGATGACCAGGGTCACCAATGCCATACATCCAATGGAAAACAAAGCACGGTCGAATCGATGACTCTTATGACGTACAAGTTAATCTGAAATTAACGTGTATGTGACACACACGTTAACTATTTATATTAAGCGCTAGGTCCTTAAATAGGTTTTAATTGGGAAAAGGCGTTACGTTTAAATTTATTTTAAAATAGTTTTTCCGGATATCGCTCGTTAGATATGTTTTAAAACAACTCATAAGATAAATGGTATATAACGGCCACTCATGTTGTATTCTCTATTTGTCTCCATAACAGAAAGCAGGGTGTAACCCAGTGGTAAAGCGTTCGCTTGATGCGTGTTCAGTCTGGGATCGATCCCCGTCGGTGGGTTCCAGCCAGTGCACCACGACTGGTATATCAACGGACGTGGTCTTTGACATCCAATAGCAGATGTCTGATGAATCAATGTGCTCTAGTGGTGTCGTTAAACAAACAAATCATTCCATAACAAAACCTCTATTGAAAAAAGTACTTTTCTCAGGACGACGAACTTAGTTCGAATTTTATTTGTTACAAACTATATAGAAAACAAATCTAACACGTTTGTAAACTGACAGGTGTTTTTGTTTACTTATGTTAACAATTTCAAAGAGTTATAAAAAACCGTATGTTCTTTATTAGATCAACAACTGCATGTTAAGTCACTCACTCGAAATGCACACAAATAACCATCACCTATATCACTACAATAATGCAATTAAAATACTGAAACATTTTGTTTCGTTTAACGACACCACTAGAGCACATTGATTTATACTTCATCGGCTATTGGATGTTAAACAGTTGGTAATTTTGACGTATAGTCTTAAGAGAAGAAACCCGCTACATTTTCCCATTTGCAGCAAGGGATATGTTTCTCTTTTTTCTTTTTCTTTTTTTTATTTCATTTTTAAAAAATATATGTAGCTGAAACGAGATTAAACGTAACATTTTATCAGGTAAATGTAGTTAAAACTGAAAAAGAAAAAATGGCAAGCTATTGCATGTCAAAGATTTTATAATTCTAACATATAACCATATACCCCAAGCGCATGCACCAGTTTACTCTTATAAGTATATTTATTCATATAAATAAACACACTCATGTGAGTGTCTATATGTTACACTCAATGTCTAAAATCAGGCAATTTGTAAAATGACTGAAATTTTCAGGCAATTTATAAATTGCCTAATGCACTCGGTCAATTTACAAAGTGCCTGGAATTTTCACTCATTTTACAAAGTGCCTGGAATTTTCACTCAATTTACAAAGTGCCTGGAATTTTCACTCATTTTACAAAGTGCCTGGAATTTTCACTCATTTTACAAAGTGCCTGGAATTTTCACTCAATTTACAAAGTGCCTGGAATTTTCACTCATTTTACAAATTGCCTGGAATTTTCACTCAATTTACAAAGTGCCTGGAATTTTCACTCGATTTACAAAGTGCCTTAAACTATGAGCCTCTTTATTTGACAGATTGACTGAAATGGGTCAGATGAAGGAAAATGAAGATAATGTATATCTTTATGACTTATTTATTCAATATGAAAGACGAGCTGGTGTGAGAGTTCACTATAATTACGCATTGTTCTCTTTAAGTAACTGACATTCGTTTGATGTTATAAACACCACATATAACAACAGTAACTATGTCGTGCGAACCGATTTGCTCACACGAGTACAATTACCCAAATTTGCACCTAGTCCTGAGGTCATGAAAAAGAATAATTACTCGTATGCAAATTTGTTTTAAAAAGTTAAAATTTGTTTTGTTTAACGACACCACTAGAGCACATTGATTTATTGATCATCCGCTATTGGATGTCAAACATTCGGTAATTTTGACATAAAATCTTAGAGAGGAAACCTGCTACATTTTTTGTTCACTATTAGCAAGGGATCTTCTATATGTTCCATCCCACAGACAAGATAGTACATACCACGCCTTTGCTATACCAGTCGTGGTGCACTGGCTGGAAAGAGAAATACCTTAATGGGCCCACCGGCGGGGATCGATCCTAGACCAACCGCGCATTAGTGGGTGACTATTGCGGTCAGTTTTACTGTTGCAATAGTATTGCGATAGTTAAAATGCTATTGTGATAGTATTGCAATAGTATCGTGAATTCTTAAATCGCTTGATAACAGTAATATGAATAGATATTTTGCAAAACTATTTACCTCAGTCTTTCAGTATTTATGTATGTATGTATTGATGTATGAATATCTATATATTGTATGCATGTCGAGGATGACGCAAGGGATAATTAAATCATTTCTGGCCTCACAAATTGTCCCGTGCCGTTGCTGGGACTCGAACCTATGGCACCGAATTGCCCACAAATTGAAGACTTGCCACGATACCTTCTGATCTAGTCAGGCATAAAAAGGATGCTCTTTAACTCAGCCATATGCATGGGGCCTACGAGTTACGCGGTCGATCCCGCTTACGTGCATGGAACAGTGGGCAGACCTGGCATGTATGTATTGATGTATGAATATCTATATATTGTATGTATGTCGAGGTTGACTGTTACATACATAGATATCAACCCACTGGCACAGGGGATAATTAAATGTATGACGTATGTATGTATGTATGTATGTATGTAGGGGGCGGGACATAGCCCAGTGGTAAAGCGCTCGCTTGATGCGCGGTCGGTTTGGGATCGATCCCCGTTGGTGGGCCCATTAGGCTATTTCTCTTTCCAGCCAGTGGTATATCAAAGGCCGTGGTATGTGCTATCCTCTATGTGGGATGGTAGTGCATATGGAGGATCCCTTGCAGCGTTGAGAAAACATGGCGGGTTTCCTCTCATGACTGTGTGTCGGAGTTGCCAAATGTTTGACATCCAATAGCCGATGATTAATTAATCAATGTGCTCCAGTGGTGTCGTTAAAAAATGTATGTATGTGTATAGGTATGTAGATAGGTAGGTAGGTAGGTAGGTATGTGTTTGTTTGTGTGAGTATGTGTGCGGATGTACATATATTTGTGTTTGTATGTGTGTTGGTGTTTGTACTTAGTTATTTATAATAGTGTCACAAGGTAGTTAAGTTATGCGTTGGTTGTAGACCATATTTCACTATGCATACTGTCGAAACTATCAATAGTTGAGCCAACAATTGCAATAGCTATCGATAGTTGAATTAACTATTGATGCATTGCTATCGAGGCACTGACTATCGCAACATATCGATTATTCGATGTATTGTTATACCACTACGCATCAGGCGAGCGCTTTACCACTGGGCTACGTCCCGACCCTTGAACAGTGACAGTATCAAAAGGACGCGTGTCAAAAAGACAGTGTTATGAAATGTGAGTGTCAGTGTCAACGTTTCATTGTCGGATCAAAATGGAATGACGTGTATCGAGTGTGCACGTGCACTCTGCAGGTGAAACCTGTATCACCAGACGTGTCAGATTTGTTTATCATATTCTGCCAAACTTTGTTTAGCATTCACTGTCAAAAAGAAAATCAGTTGACACTTGAAACATATTTATTTTAGAGCTAGTAATATGTAGGCTAGTTTAAAAGTGTATACATATAAATTACACTGAATAACCGGCCTCGGTGGTGTAGTGGTTAAGCCATTGGACCTAAAGCTGGTAGATACTGGGTTCGCATCCCGGTACCGGCTCCCACCCAGAGCGAGTTTAACTAATCAGTGCCAGTGGGTAGGTGTAAAGCCACCACACCGACTTGTCTCTCACTAACCACTAACAAACTAACCACTAACCCACTGTCCTGGGTAGACAGCCCAGATAGCTTAGGTGTGTGCCCAGGACAACGTGCTTAAGTGGATAAAAGCACGAAAATAAGTTTTTAAAATACAAAAACAAAAACGTAAGTTGGGAGTTGGAAAAATTACAACGCAACCATCTGAGCCTAGCATTATTCTAAAAAAAGAAGGGGGGGGGGGGGGCGCGGGACGCAGCTGAGTGGTAAAAGCGCTCGCCTGATGTTCGGTCGGTCTAGGTTCGACCCCTGTCGGTGGCCCATTGGGCTACTTCTCGTTCCACCCAGTGCACCACGACTGGTATATCAAAGGCCGTGGTATGTGCTATCCTGTCTGTGGGATATTGCATATAAAAGATCCCTTGCTGCTAATAGAAAAAACAGTGGGTTTCCTCTCTAAGACTATGTCAAAATTACCAGATGTTTGACATCTAATAACCGATGATTAATGAATCAAAGTGCTCTAGTGATATTGTCAAACAAAATTGTTAAACAAAACAAACTTCTATTCCAAAAAGTAATATTTGGGTCAATTCTTTGGGTCACGCTTCACAATATCAATTATTAAGCATCCAAGGACATGTACGTCTGTCTGTACGTATGAACGTATGATTGCACGTTATACTAGGTTCAAACTGTCAACTGTCACGACGACGTTGGCCAACTTGACGGTTGGTAGTCTGAGACTAGCATTAGAGACGAATGTATTTGTATACTCTTTTACTACAGTGCCGTTGTTGTGGATACCTACATAAACACACGATGTACTTAATGATACCTACACATGATATACTTTATGAACGGGTAGTTCAGCTCTTGACATAACTAAACTGTCAGATCTGGGGCAGTTTGTAAAACTTCCCACGAAACCTTACAGTGAAGCGACACATATACATCAGTAGTAGTGGCAACTATTTTGTTTTTTCAATACAAAATCACCAGACCTCCAGTGTCACATTAAGCCCTTTTGATTGGACAACAGTCAGGTCATTACCACGACAATGCGAGCCGGACAAACCGAGTTTCTAATTGGCTATGTTTCAGCGTAACAAAATCCAACGGTACAATTTTTTTTCTCTCAAAATACTATAAACTCAACTTGTCGATGGATGGGATCAGTTAACGCCAATGCAAGGTGATTCACATTGCCTTTGTTCTAGTGCTGACATTGCCATGCCATTCGTGCCCTACCTGGTAAACAAACATAATTTGAATTGTTTCCTTTTCCACTCCTAGAACGTTCGATCCGAAATTTATTTATAATGTATCCGCTATATACGATTGGGACTCTGTTAATCGGCGTGCTACTGCGTGGCCATGTTACCGGAACCACTTTCGAGTCTGGATGGTTTTTAGATATTCTGCCGTCAGGTGAACAGTCCCCGGATATGCAGTCGACCATGAGAGAACTGGTTCCACAGTACTTACGTGACCTGTACGAAGACATGCGTTACCAAGACGACGGGCTGGATCCCACGTACCAGCAGACGATAGAGATGTATCACCATGGACAGACCATCAGAAGTTTCCGAGTCAGAGACCAAAGAGGTACATACGTAAAATAAATGAATTAATTAATGAAGATAACTTATGTATTATTATCTCTTTTTTTGTTTAATATCCAACTAAGGTAAAAAAAAACATGCTGTCATATAGCTAAACAGGTTAACATTAACGCTAACCAACTGCCGCCATATACGCTAATACTAGTACTCCTATTAATTAACGTGGTATTATCAAATACCATGATGTATGTTATCCTGTCACCGAAGAAGTGCATAATAGAAGACCCCTAGCTGCTGATGTAAAACAACATGTAGCGGATTTCCTCTAAGAATATCAGAATTATCAAATGTTTGATATTCAAACTTTCAATAGGGAATAGAGAGTCATACTGGCTAATATATTGTATATTTTGACCAAGCAATGACAATCCATGCTTCTATGACAATAGTTTTATTGAATCGAAAAATACATTATATGTTATGACTTTAATTTAGTAATTGAACAAAATTTAGCTACAAAAAGGTATTCAGACAACCCAAAAGTTGCAGATAGAATTTTACAACATTTTGAAAAATTGAATTTTCTATTTAAGACAAATAGTATCATTTACTAACCATGAATCTGAATTAAAGTATATACAATATAGCTATTGAATACGAAGCTGATTAGAAATAGGGGTGTCGCGATACGATACGATACGTTTCACGATACGTAGCCCACGATATGATACGTATCACGATTCCTGATTAACGGTGTTTTTTCCATAAAAAAAACTTAAACTTGGTGAAATGATTTCAAAATAAGAAATAAACATGGTAAACAGAAACATTGATTAAACACAGTTTTAGTGTAGAAATACCACATAACAGACATATAGACATAAGTGAGTATTTTTAACATGCCCATAATACCACTAAGGTTTCAGGCATATAGACACAATAAGGATATAGACATAAGCAACTAATTAATATTCTCTCTCTATTTCACTGTCTTTCCTTGACAGAAATAATTTATCAATAAGTACATCTCTGCTGGTGTTAGTAAATAGAATACATGGTCAAAATAGGAATCGATAGACAAATAAGGGTATCGTATATCGTATGGTCAGCAGTAGTATCGTGATGCATCGATGAATCGGTGTATAGTGACACCCCTAATATATACACTACACTCTCTAGAACCATATGCCGGGTGTCCTATCGCGGACATGAGAATAATGACTTCAACAACACCGGCCTCGATGGTATCGTGGTTACGCCATCGGAAATAAGGCTGATAAGTACAGGATTCGCAGCCCGGTGCCGGTTCCCACCCAGAGCGAGTTTTAACGATCACTACAAGCTCTTCTCTCTCACTAACCACTAACAACCAACAACTAACCCACAGTCCTGGACAAACAGCCCAGATAGCTGAGGTGTGTGCCCAGGACAGCATGCTTGGACCTTAATTGGCACGAAAATCAGGAAAATCAGTTAAAATGAATGAATGAATGATGACATCAACATATTACAGGACTCGCGTTTTCACTGAACCTCTATCCTATTCGTTTTATAGCTGCCCATGGTGTTTGGCGGAATATTCGGCGCGAGATGAAATTTAATTTAAGCGGACTACACGGACAAGCCAATATTACTGCCGCAGAGTTTGTTCTTCCAGTGAAAAACTATTCCAGGGTATCACAACGGACACGAGTCTTCCACGAGCATGGTAAGCGTAGCAGACAGCATATGGTTGCATCCAGTTGATGATCATGCGGGGCGTCAGTAAGACGTGGTGTGTAACTAGGATGTACTTGATTTCAATACCCATTTACCGTCCATGCAGAGAAATACTTACCCATGTTCCGATACTTGTTTTTGAATCACCCGGCGCCCTCCCCGTAGAATGAATTGTTGTTGTTGTTTGACCATTTAAAACTTCCAGCTAGGCCACTGAAACTAATATTGATACTGTTTTATGAACTGCAGTCACTTGTATAGGGAAGGACATTGTGTTGCTGTTTGTTCGTTTGTTGTTTGTTTGTTTGTTTGTTTGTTTGTTTATTGTTGTTGTTTTGTTATTTAAAAGAATATACTGTATAAAAACGTCTACAAGATGAGTTACACCAAATCCAAATGCAGTTCATGAAATATAATATATGACATGATATAATATACCCCTGCGTGTGCTGTAACCTCACCGTGGTGCAGGGGTGTAACATTCTCTTTGAGAATGGCCAATACAGCACAAATTGAAGTTTAGAGTAAAAGTCAGTATCTTATCTGTGATATTTGTATTGGTATTTTTGCACAGTTCTTTACACTGTTTTTATTTATGTCTTGAATTTTTATATTGATGTTGATCATCAACTTGTTTGTTTCCATTACCATAGTTTGACACCCAATAGCCGATGTATTTTTCGTGCTGGGGTGTCGTTAAACATTCATTCATTGATTCATTCATTAATATAATATGATGTGATGTGATGTGATGTGATGTGATGTGATGTGATATATGATTTGATATGATATATAATATATACGATATGGTATATGAAATTGTATATATATATATATATATATATATATATATATATATATATATATATATACATACATATATACATACATACATCCACATATATAGAACAAAAATTGTATTATGCGAGCCTCTGGATATATATATATATATATATATATATATATATATATATATATATATATATATATATATATATATATATATATGACATGATATGACATAATATATGATATGATATGATATACATGTATATGATATAATATGATATAATATATATGATGACATGATATGATATGATATATGATACGATATGATATAATACAATAAATGATAAAATATAAAATGTCATATGTAAAATAAAACATACTTATGGATTTGTCTTAATTTGAAGTAACAAGTAACTGATCTCAAATGCTCCCATTATACCCCCCCCCCCTAAAAAAAAAAAAAAAAACCCACAAAAAAAAACAAAAAAAACAAAACAACCCAAACAAAAAAAGCCAACAACCCCCCAAAAACAACAACAACAACAACAACAAAAAAACAAAAAAAACAAACAAACAAACAAAAAACAACGCTAACAATATTGCAAGTATTTTTATAATAGATTTTTGACATAATTATTTTATTTGTGTAACCCGTTAATATCTAACAGTAAAAGTGTTTTCCACACACATTTTATATTTTCTATTATTCCTTGCAGTTCGACTGCCTAAGATTCATACAACTCACGGGGGCACTCGCTACGTAGTGTATAACGTATTGAGCACGTTCCAAGCAAATCGAAGCAACGAGAACGTGTGGTTCCAGGTGGTGGCGGCCCACTTCCGCAATACCCGCGACAACGTACTGGCGGACGCCTTCGAGCTAGATGACGCCGTGCTAGTTGTGTATGAGAACATTGACCGCCACAGTCTGCTTAGAACGAGGCGCAGACGCCAAGTCTCGCAGGAGACGTACAGCAATTCCTTCCTTTTCGACCTCCTCACCAGGAACGCTACTACGTTAGACCCCGACGCTGACGTCCCGACGGCGTTGCCCGATTCGCCAGCATGCGGACTGCGGCCTTGGAACATCGATTTGGCTACTCTGTCCTGGTTCTGGGTTCTCCAGCCCACGGAGTACAACGCCAACCAGTGTAGTGGTGAGTGCATGTCGTCCCCGGAAAGCGTAAAGACAAACTATGGGATCATTAAATCACAGTTTCACATGCACACTGCATTTCAGCATACCGACACAGTGGGTTTGCCGTCATGTTCCCCGTCACGACTGATCGCAATAAGCATCTTGTACTATTCGGACACGTATATCCTCAATGTGAAACGCCTGCCAGAAATGAAAGTCGTGCAGTGCGATTGCAGATAGCTTATGTGGACGTTCAACAGTGTGTTTGTCCCTGGACAGGTTTGAACGACTGAAAACACGTCATATGGAATAATTTGGAAAGCCCATGCTCCCTGGACAATTTTGAAAGTGCATGTACTTCCTACAGATGATGAATGGTACATGTTCCATCAAGGACTCTATATGCTCCATATGGATATTGAACACTTCATGTTCCCACGAATTACTTATATACAAGTGATGTGGATACTGAATAGTGTATGCCCCTAGGCAGATTAAAAAAACGCCCCCAAAAGTTCATATACTCCATATTGGTGTTGAACAGGGCGTGTTCCATGATCCGTTTATAAAACAACAGATAGATCATTAGATATTGAACCGTATGTACTCTCTGGTCAAGTTTGAAAGGCAGTAGTTAGATCATTTAGATATTGGACAGTGTGTACTCTCTGGTCAAGTTTGAAAGACAACAGGTAGATAATTTAGATATAAGACAGTGCATGCTCTGCTCCTTAAGCAGAATTCAAGGACTGTAGAACCTTACTAAGGATGTTCAACAGCGTATGTTCCTTTGACTGATTCGGCAACGACACATATCTAATGTGGACGATGTCAACAGTTTATTTTCTGGACAGGTTTGAAAGCAGGACATGACATGTGTCTTGTTTGGACATATTCACAATACTGCAATTACGCCAAGTGAATGTTGAATATATGGGCAGATTTGAAATACTCTTTTTAGATCAAGTGGATGTTGAGAATTTCACATGCAGTGAAGGGATTGAAAAGACCCCCAAATGGTCATTTTGACAACAAACACTTTATATTCCTTGGACTCCACGAAAGACCGCATATACCTCATATGGATGTCGAATTATTCATATACCCTGGACAGATTTGAACGAATGGTGACAACATTTCATATACACTTGACAGTTTTTAGACTGCTGATGTTTCATAGCCATGTGAAGATTTTATATACTTGGCATAGGTTTTGATACGGATATCGATGGTGAACATTTCATGCTTCTTCAGTTACAGTCTGGTATGGTATTTTAAGAGTAGAATGATTAGACTCCACCTGACGGAAACGAAATGAAGTATAATTCCGGGTGTAGTTTTGTTTATAACCCCCCCCCCCCCCCCCCATAAAAAAAAAAAAAAAAACAACATACCAAAGCTGGGTCTGAGTCTGGGTTTTTGTCTGCTGCCATATCTGTAGTTCGTGCCAGCACAGACGCGATTGTGTTTTGTCACATTCTATTCAGTATTCAACTGGTACCATACTGGCCAGACCGAGACCCAGATCCAGTTCAGGTGTTTTGGGCCTAACGTATTAAATGGGCAGCATATGGTTACATCAGCATGGTAGCTGATGCATATCAGATAATTATTTTAATACCAAAATTACTTATTTATATCATATTATCTCAGGCTGAGCATATGTGCCTTTTATATCAGTGAAAATACAGCATCCCATTTTTATTTAAAATGCTTTTTTGTAATCTGTAATATGTTTATTATGAAAATATGTGTGTGTAACGATGCTATAAATATAGATTATTACGCGAGCCATAAGCGTACAAAACGGCAGCAAGGGAGGGGAAAGGGCAAAATGAGCTCACCATTTATTTATTTATGTAGCAGCTTAAAATAGTCTGGATTAGAATATATAAATAGATAGATAGATAGATAGATATGTATATATGTTTGTATATATACCAATCTGATTAAAATTAGCTCTACTGGGTCTACCAGTAGATCTAACAGCATTGCGTGGACTTCCATGTCCAGGTGACATTTTATCTATAAATAACAATTTTAATATCGACCAATTACACTACGTCTTTTATAGCGTTATTCGGGAGCATACAAATTCTAAAAATATCGGGCGAGACTATGCAATAGGCTAACTTGTTGGTCTCAACATTGAAAAAAACAGGGGGAAATGTGCAGTAATAAAATCTGGATTGTATACTAGTAGTATAAACCGGTTTTTTGTTTCGTCTTGAAACGAATTTTATATATAATTTTGTATTGCAATTGGTTTCCGGCATACTTCGTAATTCACACGAATCATTTCGTATACTCTCGGTATAATCCCGAATGTTTTAAAATTCTTTTCAAATCACTGGCATGATTTTGCAAGTAAGGTTTTGATTGGTCGATTGAAAGGTCAACTGGACATGAGCTCCAACGGGATGCTGTTAGATCCACATGTAATAGTGGAGCTAATTTTAATTAGATTGTATACATACATACATACATATATATATATATATATATATATATATATATATATATATATATATATATATATATATATATATATATATATATATACACATACATACATACACACACACACACACACACACACACACACACACACACACACACACACACACATATACAGTAGAATCTCATTGGCTCGAACACTGTCGGTGCATCAAAGTCTGTTCGACCCATCGGGTAGTTCGAACCATGCATTCGGCCGTTGTCGGGTGCTTCTGTAATACAAAAACCAATCGGAACACCTCGCATATTTCCGTAAAACTGGCTTAGGCGAGATGGTCCGATTGACTCATGAGTAACGAAGTCGTCGTCAAATGTCGGATGAGATACATATTTGTAACTATTATTTATCACCGTTAAATAAACAAATAACAATACAGTAACGAACTGTTTAAAAAAATACAAATATCACAGATATATAAAATTAAAATTTAGAACAAAAGTCCCTATCACGTAAAAACTGCAATCAAAGTTCTGGATGGAATCGAAATGATTCCATCACATTTCTTTGTCCAAATAAATCATTTCGAGTTGCTGACAAATGCTTACACTCCACCAAAATGTGTCGCACAGTAAGAAGACACTGACAGTGCTTGACATTCATATCAACATACTGGTACCATAATCTGTTGTTATGTCAGGTTATGGTTACAACAGGCAGTTTTGATTGTAATTTTACTTGTATATTCATTCCTATTAAAATATATGGGTGGGTCTTTTTTGTTATTTATAGCTAGTTTTACTTTTAGTTGAAAAACAAATAAAATGCTAGATTTACCTATAGACCAAATGTAAACAGAGTAGAAGTCTTCGAATTTGTTTTTAATCTATATGATATTTGTTAACTAATGGCTATAACAGAAGCGAGAATTTGTGATTGGTGAAAATTGGTAAATACTTATATATATATATATATATATATATATATATATATATATATATATATATATATATATATATATATATATATGATATATATAATGTATATCACAACTTGTATGTTAGAAACGAAGTCAATTTCCTCTTTTCAACAAGGATTAAATGCATTTTGGCTTTATTTTAACAGATGAAATTATGCAAAACGCGTTATTAGGCTTGAACTCGTTATTTCATTGCCCTCGCCAAAGTATACCTCATACCATGTAATTATACGTCTCTCTCTCTCTCTCTCTCTCTCTCTCTCTCTCTCTCTCTCTCTCTCTCTCTCTCTCTCTCTCTCTCTGTCTGTCTGCCTTTCTGTATTTCCCTGTTTGTCTGTCTGTCTGTATGTATCTCTCTCTCTGTCTCAGTCTGTGTCGCTATATCTGTCTCTGTCGCTGTATCTGTCTCTCTTTGTCTCTCTCTTCTCTCTGTTCCTCTCTTCTCTTTTCGCTCTCTCTCTCTCTCTCTCTCTCTCTCTCTCTCTCTCTCTCTCTCTCTCTCTCTCTCTCTCTCTCTGTCTCTGTCTCTGTCTCTGTCTCTGTCTCTCTGTCTCTCTGTGTGTGTATGTATACATATTACGCATATTTATATGTAGCTTAGTACATATCATGTAACTTCCATAGTCTGGCATAGAGATACATTTGTGTCCGGGGACACACAAACATACATCAAATGAACAATATCGGTTTGTTAAGGTTCGTTTTCGCAATATGATGTGTAGAACTAATACTTTGTAACATGCGATTTTATTGGTCGAGTGCTTACAATTAGTTGTACGAACTGAACGGGTTTTTTTTTAGAGGATGGAAGAGGAGGTCTCATATATTCTGCAGCCTGAAATGTTGTGCAAACAAAAATTATGCATTATAACAATGAAAATCGATTTGGATGTCAAAATCGATACAGTAAATCGATTGATATACCAAAATCGATAGGCAAATCGATTTGTATGCCAAAATCGATACGGTAAATCGATTGGTATACCAAACTCGATACGGTAAATCGATTGGTATACCAAACTCGATACGGTAAATCATACCGTACTGAACAACAAAAGAAACACGATTCTTTTAATGTATTTGTTTCATGACAATATACATTGCGTAAATAGACTGTCAAAATGGGCCCAAAATTTCCATAAAATATTGATAATTTTCAAAACTGATGGGATTCAAGTGAATAATAGTAAATATATATATATATATATATATATATATATATATATATATATATATATATATATTAAATAACCAACACACCTAAATTAACATTCACGCTTCTTTTATGGTTCAGAATATTATGTTAAAATCATTTCCTTTTCAGACTGTAAGTCTGGCTAATTATAATCTTTTCTTTATTTCTTTATTTTGCTTACCATGTTTCACATCCAATATAACATTATATAACCAGGAAATGCATGATTTGGTATTTTCAGGGATTGATATCACAAGACAAACCTCATGAAAAACGGGTGTTTATTATATTATCCCTGCAGTCATCGAAATAAAACTATCAAATGATTTGTGTTTGTTTTCTAGTTTGTAATTAAGTAAGCTGTACAAAGTATATAATTGAGAAGAAATCCCATCTTGTACTAGATTTCTTCCAGATAGCAAGAATACTCTACGTGAATCTCTTTCAAAGGAAACACTGGATTTTTTTACGCTTCAATCATTGCTCCACGACTGGTATGTAAAACGGTACGGCCATAGTATCTCATATCTTGTCTACAAACTTTGTTTGTTCTGTTTAACGACACCACTAGAGCACATAGATTTTATTCATCATCGGCTACTGTTTATCAAACATTTGGTATTTTTTTGACATATATAGTCTTAGAAGGAAGGAAGTGTTTTATTTAACGACGCTCAACACATTTTAATTACGGTTATATGGCGCTGGACATATGGTTAAGGACCACATAGATATTCAGAGAGGAAACCCGCTGTCGCCACTCCATAGGCTACTCTTTTTCGATTGGCAGTAAGGGATCTTTCATATGCACCATCCAGGATAACACATACAACGGCCTTTGATATACCAGTCGTGGTGCACTGGCTTGAGCGAGAAATAGCCCAATGGGCCCAACGACGGGGATCGATTCCAGACCGACCGCGCATCAAACGAACATTTTACCACTGGGCTACGTCCCGCCCCCTAGCCGTAGAAAGGAAACCCGCTACATGTTTTCCATTAGTAACAAGAAATCTTTTATATGCACCATCCCACAGACAGGATAGCACATACCACGGCCTTTGATATACCAGTCGTGGTATGTCTACAAAGAACACGGGGGTAGCCTCATAACTAATTAACTGATTAGTTTTCAGAGGATAGGCCATTGTTTTAAAACATATCCTTCCAATACTATAAGGGGGTGGGGTGGTTATATCCTATTAAACGATTAAAGTAATGAAAGTTACACAATCTTTCGTATAAAATTGCTTTAGGCCATTTTATATAAGGTATAGTTGTGTTCCGTATTTTTAACTTTTCCATCTCTTTGGTGAAATGTTTACACATTTATTATGTTTTCATCGTTTTAGATGGGGAATGACGGACTTGACAGCTGTGGTGGCAGCACTCGTGACAGGTGCCATCGGCGGGGCAGGGTATGATCACCTGATATCATCACTGTTCTGAAAGTGCTTCATGAATGTATGTCATCACAACTATACTTATTCCAATGAATAATTTCCGGTACTAATTTTGATTTAGTAGAATAGTCTGGGAGTGGCAGTCCTCTGTGTGGCGATGCAAGAAGGATGAACTATCCCGTAAAGGATCTACTTCTGGAGTGGCTGTCTTCCTATAGACAAGACACTAAATAAGAGATTCATGAAACCAACTATTATTTTTTGCAAATGCCCATTCGGCTCTGCATTTTGCAGAGGTACGATTAAAGGGACATTCCTGAGTTTGCTGCAATTTTAAAGATGTTATCGAATAACAGAGACTTTTTAACGATTGTAATTACATATCAAATATATATTTCTGCATAAAATATTAGTGGCTGTATATTAAACGTGTTTCTGATTGATTCACATTGAAATTAGGATACAGCTTAAGCGACATTATTGCAAAATCGCTTGATGGATAATTAACCTATAACGAAGTAACTAACGACAGCTAAACTTTTGCGAACACGATATATTTATATTATTTTAAAAATCATTGTTTTCAAATGCAGTATCCTAACCGGACGCGGTATATATTTATCTGTCGCATCGCACGCGTGCGGTTAGGATGCGGCAATTGAAATCAATGATTTCTAAAATAATCGATCGCTTCGCTCGCGGCCGGTTAGGATACAGCTTTAGTTTTGCAACCCTACGGTTGATCAACCGTAATCAATTCATAGTCTCAATTAGTGTACAATGTTTTATAAAAATCCTACTTCTTTCTCAATTTTCTTTTGCACAGTTCTTTACACTTTGTTTGTCTTGAATTTTTATATTGATGTTGATTACCATAGTTTGACACCCAATAGCCCAATGGGGGGGGGGGGGGGGGGGGGGGGGGGGCAGGCCGCTAAGTATATAGTTTAATATCTGGATGTTGATAACGCCAAACATCTACTAAATTACTTTCTTCAATTAGTATTAAGGTTTTCCATTTACCATAGTTTGACACCCAATAGCCGATGTATTTTTCATGCTGGGGTGTCGTTAAACATTCATATATTCATTCATTCATTCATTCTTCAATTAGTTATAAAACTTTGGTTCTGTTTTTCGGATTGTTTATGCAAATATAATTTGACATAGTAAATGGAGATTGGAATTTAATTTTAGATAAAGTTATAGATATATCTATAATTTTATCTAAAATTAAATTTCATTTCTATGTATGATGCCATCCCCATTATTTCTAAAATTGATTCCATGGTGCACTTTTAATTATCCACAGACACAGAAACGCCTAGCGTGTGATATAAATCGGCCATTTCAGACTAACTGACCTACAGAAACCCATCTG
Source organism: Gigantopelta aegis (assembly GCF_016097555.1). Classification (NCBI taxonomy): domain Eukaryota; kingdom Metazoa; phylum Mollusca; class Gastropoda; order Neomphalida; family Peltospiridae; genus Gigantopelta; species Gigantopelta aegis. Next base: position 80,482,464 of record NC_054704.1, read on the forward strand.
TTCTATTGAACGAGTTCATTCGCTCTTGTCAGGAAGAGCACCGGTGATGAGTAGACAAGGTCATTTAAACAAAATTCATTTACATGTCTCTGTGATCATAACAAGATTAAAAATACGGTTAGAAATTATAACAGGGATTAGTAAACAGACTCACGCGTATTATATTATTCAATTCAATTCATTGATTAACCTTGAACATTTACAGTTCATCAGTTAAATATCTGTCCGTTATATTTTAAAATCCTTACATTAATATGTTTATGTCCAGGTTGTCTCTTAAAGGTGCTGTACCAAAGTGTCACAATTAGCTATTTTTACATTATTTATAATAATAACTAAAAATTAATCGATCCCAAGCATAAAGGAATATCGGAAAGGACTATAGGTTTCGTCTCCGTCCTTCTGTCTGTCTGTCTGCTTTTGTCTGTCTGTCTGTCTGTCCCACATATAGTTTTTCGAACTTTTTTTTAATGATACTGAGTTGCTATTTTGTGTGTAGCTTTAACCTGTGCTGCTACAGATCACGTTTGACATTCATGATAAGCTAAAATTTCCGAAATTACCTTTTAATTCTAAAACCTTAATGGTTTTGAAATGAGGTAAGTTGGTCCACCAGGTGAGTATTTCAGCTGCACACCTTCAGAGACATAACTGTGATGTCAAAACAAGGTAAAGGTCATTTGAAATTTTATTAAAATTATCTTCAATTGCTTTTTAACTTGTAATTAGTTTCATGAATGGCTTTCATATTTGATATGAATTTTCACAAATCTCTGGCCCATGCATCTGATGATGTAAGGTCAAGGTCATTATGAACTCTGTTAGGTTTATAATTGCTTATAACTTTAAAATCCTTCCATGGGTTACTTTAATAGTTTGTAGACACATATGCGATACCAGAGCAAGATAGAAAATTGTTAATAAATATAAAGAAATTTAAGTTGTGAAACAGCTTTAAGCTAGTAAGGAAACTATTGCAAGTATGTAATAATTATGCTCTAAATTGCTCTGAGTTGGACTAATGCTCCCTACTTGCTTTTTAAAAACACATTGCATGGAAGGTATGTGCGCTATTCATTATTATGACAAGCGAGCCTTCATAGCTTTGTCTTTCTAGTTTATGAGCATACAGTGTAATATTTACATTTTCAAGGCAAAAGTTAATAATAAAAATTGGCGGGAAACCGCCATTACGCAACTTTGAGATTACAACTTGACTATTTTAGCAGACAGTCTTGGCTACACACCACAGTTATCTGGGGTAATTGTGACTTTCAGAGCAAGAGGTCAATGTTTACCGAGAGCGAATTCGGTATAGTGGCCTTACATGACCTGGATATAAGTCAGTAGAAACAGAGAATTCGTTGAACTATCCCACAGATAGGACAGCATATACCACCTCCTTTGATAGACCAATCGTGAGGCCATGGTTTTAACGGAGGGGTGGGGAATCAGATAATGGATTCACCCAGGAGGTTCGATCCTACAACCAAAGCTCCTCATGCGAGTTAGATCGACCCCGTCCACAGATGTGTAAGGCCAGGGTTATCGCATTGGATTTTTCCCGTTCCAACCAAGATCCATCGACTGGCATAACAAAGTAACAAATGTTTGACATCCAATAACCGATGATTAATAAATCTTTATTTAAAGACGCACTCAACACATTGCAATTACGGTTATATTGCGTCAAATATATGGTTAATGAACACAAAATTAACCCGCTGCAGCCAATCCATGGGCTACTCTTTTCGATTAATTAGCAGCTAGGTATCTTTTATATGCATTATTCCACAGACAGGATAGTATATACCATGGCCTTTGTTACAGCAGTTGTGGAGCACTGGCTGGAACTAGAAATAGCCCAATGACATCCAGGACGAAGGCCAAAAGGCTAGCTAAATAGAATTCGGTGTAGTGACTTCTGTACAATTCACTTCCGGTACTTTTGTCAGAAGTTAAAGAGACATTCCTGAGTTTGCTGCATTGTAAGATGTTTCAGACTAATAAAATATTGCTACGAGTAAATTTACATATTAAATATATTTTCTTGTTTAGAATATTAGTGTCTGTATATTCAATGTG
>NC_054704.1:80489548-80561402 GCF_016097555.1 Gigantopelta aegis
ACACAGCACACTTCTGCCAGTTTACACAATGGCAGGTTGCACGTAAGTAAATATTATTAATTAACATTAACGTATGCAATCTGTTCGAATATCCGTGAACAAAGTTCATTATCTGCACTTTTACACTATGTATGAACAAGAGTCAATGCCCTGTGCTCGTCTTAGCCCATTAAATTTTATGTATGCATTCCTAGTTCCTAAAATAAATTATAAGGCCAAATAAAAAAAAGAGTTGGTGATCGTCCCCGCCCATACCTGAAAAATGCGCCCGCCCCTGAATTTATTTTATTTTTTATTTTGTTAAAAACTGTTAAAAATGCGTCGAGATAGCAGCAATTCAACGTTCGTAAGCACCGTAACGGGTTAAACCATCACCAGGTCCATCTGGCGGCCAGTGAAGGAACTACAACATCCAGGCGCATGCGCTATTTGCTGCTACTCCCGCAAACAAAATGGTCTCCAGTGTTTTATAAAGTTTTTCACAGCCCAGTATTTAAACATTATTAGCCCATGTAGAATTAAAATTGACAAATAAGCTTTACTTTCCTACCTTAGAAGAAGTCAACAGGTTTGATTGGGGGGCCTTGGCCACGTGCCACCCCCCCCCCCCCCCCACACCCACTCACCCCTCGCTGCGCCACTCACTGCATGGTATGACATTCATTTCTAGATGCAGGAATCATCCCTGTTTTTACACCATAATTATTATTGTTAGCCCGCTTTTTATTTAAATTAAGTATGATCAAGGTTTGGTAAAGTTTCTCTAATTGCCTTTTACTTCTTGAATTGTCTAATGGATGACTTTGATATTTGGCATGGCTATTCATCAAATGATGGTCTTTCAACTGTATACCATCAGTCCCACTTCAAGGTCAAGGTTGTTTAGAATTTGATTAAAGTCTGGTTCAAAATGCTCTTATTGCATTTATCTCTGAATGATTTAATGGATTACTTTCATATTTTGTATGGATGCTTACAATTTGTTATTTTTTGTTGCTGTTTAACGACACCACTAGAGCACATTGATTTATTAATAATCGGCTATTGAATGTCAAATATATATTTAGTAATTTTTACATATAGTCTTAGGGAGGAAACCCGCTACATTTTTTCCATTAGCAGCAAGAGATCTTTTATATACATCATCCAATAGACAGGCTGGCTGGAACGAGAGATGGGCCCACCGACGGGGATGGATCCGAGACCGACCGCGAGCACTTTACCACTGGGCTACGTCCCGCCCATGAATATTTACAAAGTCATAATGCACAGCACCATCAAATTATGACAAGTGAGCCTTTCTGGCTTTGTCATTCTAGTTTATGAGCATACAGTTGAAGTATTACATTTACATTTCAAGATAAAAAAAAAAGATAATTAAATAGTGGCCGTCATTTCGCAACTTTGAGACTATACCACTGTCTGGGCTAACTGTGAATGTTTTAGGACATCATGCTTTTGGCCATTCGAAGTGGTGGTGGTGGTGGTAGTGGTTGTGGTAGTAGTGGTGGTGGTAGTGGTAGTGGTGGTGGTGGTGGTAGTGGTGGTGGTGCTGGTGGTGGTAGTGGTAGTGGTGGTGGTGGTGGTGGTGGTGGAGGGGGGGGGGGGGTAGATACATGATTCACCCGAGAAGTTATCAGGCATTTACGATCGTTACAAAGGCTTAGAGACAAACATTTCCATTCCTATACAGATTATAAACAATTGTAAAAACTTTCTAAAACTTCAATAGTTGAAATCCAAATTAATGGTTAACTGTACAACACAGTGGAGTTTTTTTAATTTAAGGAAACACGCCTTCTCTTAATCAAGTAGGTATCTGAATTTTTTAAAAATAACACTTAAGAAGTGTTTTTTAACGCTACAAAACTACTAACAAACGTGAACTATATAAAACGTAAAAGGAAAGAAGAAGAAAGAAAGAAAGAAAGAAATGTTTTATTTAACGACACACTCAACACATTTTATTTACGGTTATATGGCGTCAGAAATATGGTTAAGGACCACACAGAGAGAGAAACCCGCTGTCGCCACTTCATGGGCTACTCTTTTTCGATTAGCAGCAAGGGATCTTTTATATGCACCATCCCATAGACAGGGTAGTACATATATATATACCAGTCGTGGTGCATCGAGCGAGCGCTTTACCACTGAAAGAAGAAGAAAACAAGACTAAGCCCCTAAAACCCTCCAGAGGGTGGGATATAGCCCAGTGGGAAAACGCTCGCTTGACGCGCGGTCGGTCTAGGATCGATCCCCGTCGGTGGGCCTATTGGGCTATTTCTCGCTCCAGCCAGTGCACAACGACTGGTATATCAAAGACCGTGGTGTGTGCTATCCTGTCTGTGGGATAGTGTATATAAAAGAACCCTTGCTACTAATGGAAAAATGACCATATGTTTGACATCCAATAGTCGATGATTAATAAACCAATATGCTCTAGTGGTGTTGTTAAACAAAACAAACTTTAAAAACCCTCCAAAACAAACAAACACCCCAGCCCTAAAAAGAACCCCAACCCAACATGCATATCATTTTAAAACAGAAGAAATACCGTTACCTGTAAGAATATTTAATACACACGACCGCTTTGAGCAATTAGTTTATCATTTGAAGAGATGTCACAATCGTCTTGTTACATATTTTGTTCTTGTTCCGTGTGCTGGTTCTGTTTCGACGAATACGGCGTTACCTGTTATTTGGCACCAGTGTATAATCGTTGTGATATCAGCGATTATTCCACAAGTGCCAAATGAATAATAGACACCAAAACAAAAGCCACCATCTTGTTACGGTCAAATCTTCTTGTCTCGTGACTTCGGGGTACATGCTGCAGACGACGTAATAACAGTCTATTTTCCTTTGACATTTTTCAACTCACTGATGTAAAAGTAATTTTGAAAATCATAGGAATATTCTTTGTGATTAAATTTAAGAAACTAGCATCAATAACAACAACAACAACAATATATTTTGTATCCTGCAATCACTGTTTATATTCGTCGAAATAAATTTTGATTTGTAAATAACACACACACACACACACACACACACACACACACACACACACACACACCTTATAGAAAAAATCACGACTTCGCCTACAGTATCCCTTTGACTCAGTTTTGATCAGAGATACGATTTTGATCACGGAATACTATTTTGTCATTCAGATTTAAGAACTATTTTCTGACAAATATAACACATTACAAGAAAGAAGTCATAAATGATCTGTGTTTTACTGCAAAGATGTTACTTGTTTAAATTGAGCAGAACAAAAGTTAGCAATAAAGATGATTTCCCCACTTTTTCTTGAATTACAGGATAAAAAATAATGACAGGTTTATGACATAGGTTATCGGCTTTATACTGATTAGGCAAGCCTTGATGAGTTCCCCTTTCTTACATTCACCGATAACCTTCGTAAACAACTTGATAGAACTTAATTGAAACGCCCGTTTTTAAAATCTTTTTTCTTTCTTTTACAGTTCTTCAATATAAAATCCCCATAAAAACACACACACACACACACACACACAAAAACCCCACCCCCCCAAAAAAAAACCCCCACAACCCCAACAACATTCCCCCCCCAAAAAAAAAAACCCGCAAAGAGACCCCCCCCCCCCCAAAAAAAAAAAAAAATGTACTACTTCATTATATAAATGAAACCATTTTGTTTTTTAATTCCTGGGGACGCCCATGGATATTAGTACTTACTGTTATGTGTATGCCAGTGGACTTGCACTAGCTGGTACATAACCCCGTATTAATTAATTTCTTTTTGAAACCCAAAACAGATGATGTAAATGCATTTCTGGCGTGACGACTGGACGCATTATGTCAATGATAAAACATAAAGAGTTCATAGCGTTCTTTCTCCATCGCAGTAAAAACACGTGTTCAAGTCACGGTGCACATTCCCGCACCACGAATAAACAAACAACAAGAGAATGTGCACTAAATGCGCACTTAACATTACCTTCGTCTTTGGAACATTTTTTTTTTTTTTTTTTGTACAAACAGTGTGATTTATTAGAAATATGCACCACCTTAATTGCAATTATTCATATAACTTTTTTCCTGTATACATTTTACTTATGTATAAGCAATGTACTCGATTTAATACGCATTTCCCCCGCCTATACTTAGTGCAGTTAACTGAGAAATTTCACTACTTATGTGCAATTATACTACCTATACGCAGTGTACTCGATTCAATACATATTTTCCTTGCCCATACGCAGTGAAATCGATTTAATATCTAGCCCCTAACTATACGCAGTGTACTCGATTTAATACATATTTAGATTTACCTAACCCATACGCAGTGAATTCGACTTAGTACTCAATGCCCTACCTATACGCAGTGTACTCGATTTAATACACAGTTTCCTTGCCCATACGCAGTGAAATCGATTTAATATCTAGCCCTTACCTATACGCAGTGTACTCGATTTAATACATATTTAGATTTACCTAACCCATACGCAATGAAATCGATTTAGTATCTAGCCCCTACCTATACGCAGTGTACTCGATTTATTACACATTTCCCCCACCTATACTTAGTGCAATTAACTGAGAAATTTCCCTACTTATGTGCAATATACTAGTAGTATATAGTAGTCAGTTGAATATAGACTTCTCCACCTTTTTGTGATTAATGTAGTTACTTTTCGCCCCTACATATGCATACTGTATTCATTTAAGTACATATTTGTCTTACCTGTACATAATCGACTCAACTGAGAACACTTTTCCCCTACCTATATGCGATATACTAAGTTGAAAAAAGTTAAAGTTTGTTTTGTTTAACGACACCACTAGACACATTGGTTTATTAATCATCGGCTTTTGGATGCCACATATTTGGTAATTTTGACATATATTCTTACATGTAACTCGTTACATTTTCCCATTTTTAGCAAGGAATCATTTATATGCACCATTACAACCCACAGACAGGATAGCATATACTACGACCTTTGATATACCAGTCGTGGTGCACTGGCTGGAGCGAGAAATAGCCCAATGGGCCCACCGACAAAGGTCGATCCTAGACCGACCGCACACCGTTCCACTCCTATCTTCAGTTGACCGAGTTGACCGAGTTATCGCGTCACACCCTCTAGATCTAGAACACAAAAACGATTACACATTTTGAATGAATGAATGAATGAAAGAATGAATGAATGCATGTATAACAACATTCCAAAAAAACCCCCAACCAAATGAAAAAAAGAGAGAAAAAAAGAAGAAAACAAACAAAAAACCCACATTAAAACTAGTACGGTAGATAATAATTCATTAAAGCCCCGGTCACATTGTCAAGGATCAGGACGCCGAGTTAAACTGTACCAATCCTTAGCGATCCGTAGCAACCCGTAGCGCTCCCCGTTGTTAACTAACCCCTATCCTTAATAATCCTTGGTTTATCCGTCGAAAACCGTGGTTAAACCATGGTGCATCCGTAGGGGACCGCGGATAGACCACTATCCGGGGTCATCCGTGAGGTTTTCATCCGTCGTGGATCCGGCCAGACGATCCGAGACAGTGTGACCGGGGCTTAATTTGAAAGGACCTTCATAGAATATTCACATGTCAAGTTTAAGAATGATCGAATGAAAACTATATGAGGTCATATTTTGTCTACGGTAGTGGCACTCATTTCATTTCATCTTAACTTATTTTCGTGCTTATATCCAATTAAGGTTCAAACACGCTGTCCTGGGCACACAGCTATCTGGGCTGTCTGTCAAGGACAGTGGGTTAGTTGTTAGTGAGAGAGAAGAGGTGTGTAGTGGTCTTACACCTACCCATTGAGTCGTTAAAACTCGCTCTGGGTGGGAGCCGGTACTGTGCTGCGAACCCAGTACCTACCAGCCTTATATCCAATGGCGTAACCACAACACCACCAAAGCCGGTGTGACACTCAACTTCAGTTGTTCAGTGTCTACATACTGATTTCAATTATTTGGGAATATAGTTGTTGTCATTTCTACATCTGATGAGCTGTACGTATTACAGCATTTTGATGATTCGTGGTATACGTTAACAATCTGGGTAATTAATACAAAGCTAACGTTTTTACAAAGTAAAGTACCATAGCACTAGCTATGTTATGTTATGTTATGTTATGTTATGTCATGTCATGTCATGTCATGTCGTGTCATGTCGTGTCGTGGCGTGTCGTGTCGTGGCGTGTGATGGCGTGTCGTGTCGTGTCTTGTCGTGTCATGGAACGGTTTAACGTTTCAGAACTATCTAATAAAACACAGACTTTCAAATTTTCAATGTTAAATTTCTATTTAAATCTTTCTCGTCTCTCTATTACTTTGGGAAAAACTGCCACTGAGAATAGTTATACTTAGTTCCAGTCAAAACTTTCGAAGATAAACTTTTAACTGTTTTTATGTTAAATTTTTATTTAAAATATTCAAATTTAATTTTTTTTAATATAAATTTAAAGCATCCAATATCTCTCTCTCTCTCTCTCTCTAATAGTTTATAAAGACAGTCACTAAGAATCCTTATATTGAGTTTCAGGATTATCCAATCAAAACTCTTGGATAAGATAAAGGTTTATTTTTTTATGTTAAGTTTCTTTAAAAACAAATTAAGTTTAATAAACAAAATTAACAAATCTGCAAAACACTATCTCAGTTTGCGAAGACTGCCCCAGAGAATCAATGTACCAAGTTTTAGGACTATCCGATTAAATCTACAGGAGAAGACACTTTCATTTGTTCATTTTAATTTTGTTTAAATGATGATGATGATGATGATGATGATAATAATTTTTCTTAAAAATCGAAATATCTCTCTATTAGTTTGTGGAGGGTGCCCCAGTGGATCATTGTGCCAAGTTTCAGATCAATGCAATAAGAATTCCAGGAGAAGATAGACTTCAAAGAAAAATTGACGGACGGACAGACGGACGCCGGACAAATCAGTATTAAAAAAGCTCCATTCCCTAAGTAACCTTTCCCCTCAAAACGATGGTATTTCGTTCAAAAACATTATAAAACGTGGAGAAATAAACATGTAAATAAATCAACATAATTTTTTTTGTACCGCAATGCAAAGCACGCGCGGAATGGGGCAGACATGTTCTCGGTTTCCCCAAATCATAAATTATGCAACTTAGAATGAACATGACCTGATCTAAAAAAAAAAAAAAATTAAATTTGTTTTTTTTAAAATAATTAAAAAAAACACATTTTGCCGGTTTGTGTGTGTATGTGTTGTTGTTGTTGTTTTTGTTTTTTTTACTTTTTAAAATTCCAATAATAAAAAGGAAGTTGATTGATGTTCTCCAGAATGGCGCCTAAGGGGAAGTAACTAATGAACGAATGTTTAAGGACTGCCAACGCATAAACAAACATCGGTTATTGGTTGTCAAACAATGTTATATTGATCGATCTTTAGAATTTTTTTTCCCAAAAACCTAACGGCCTGCAGCTATTTGTATTACAGCTATATTTAACCTCCCATGGTATACTGATACTTTACCACAGGACCAGGTGTTGTTGATTTACTGGTGGCGATAATGACATCAGTAGCTCTAACACACATTGTAAAATATAAACATACCTAGTTATACATTTTCTTCTTCTGATATATTTATTTTACACTATAAAGTTACGTTTGGTTTGGTTAACTACACGACTAGATCACATGGATTTATTAATCAACGATCATCGTTTATTGGATGTCAAACTTTTGATAATTCTGATATATAGTTTTAGAGAGGAAACCCGCTACATTTCCCCCATTAGTATCTTTTATATGCACCATCTGACAGACAGGATAAGACATCATATCTTGGAATTTGATATAGTCGTAGTGCACTGGCTGGAACGAGAAATACCCCCAATTGGCCCACCGACAGAGATCGATCACAGACTAACCGCGAATCGAGTGAGCGCTTTACCACTGAGCTACGTCCCGTCTAGATTTACACTAACTTCTTGTTTATATTTCGTTTTAGTAAGAGCTGCCTGAGGTGCTTGGGTCTAAGGATCGAATCCCCTTGATTGACCCATTTTCTGGCGGGGGGGGGGGGGGGGGGGGGGGGGCGTTCCAACAAGTGCACTACGACTGGTATATCAAAGGTTGTGGCATGTCCTGTTCTGTCTATGGGGAAATGCATATAAGACATACCTTGCTACTAATGGGAAAATGTAGCGGGTTTTCTTGGAAGACTATGGAAATGGAAATTTTTATTTAATGACGCACTCAACACATTTTATTTACGGTTATATGGCGTCGGACATATGGTTAAGGACCACACAGATATAGAGGGAGGAAACCCGCTGTCGCCACTTCATGGGCTACTCTTTTCGATTAGCAGCAAGGGATCTTTTATATGCACCATCCCATACACAGGATAGCACATACCACGGCCTTTGATATACCAGTCGTGGTTCACTGGCTGGAGCGAGAAATAGCCCAATGGGCCCACTGACGGGGATCGATCATAGACCGACCGCGCATCGATCGAGCGTTGTATCACTGGGCTACGTCCGCCTCCCGGGAGACTATTTGTCGTGATTACCAGTGTTTGACAATCAACAGCCAATGATTAATTATTCAATATGCGGTAGTGATGCAAACAAACGTTAACTCTACCACAAAGCAGTAAAGGATCTTTTATATGCAATTTCCCTGAGACAGGGCAGTACATATCATACCAATACAGTACATACAGGGGAGTACATACCATACTTTTGATGTACATACAGTACATACTTTTGAAGTACCAATCGTTGGACACTGGCTAGGAAGTGTGAAGCAATTGATCTTGCGACCCATCACAGGTCGCATGTGAACGCGCTATCATTAACGCCCCCTACTCATCCCACCCCATAAACGGCTTCTCGATCCACCCTAGTTTCAGATGTAAATTGAGCTAAAATGACCGTATGACACGGAACAGTTCACTGCGTTCGAACACTTGGGACTTGTATAGTATTGTGGAATTGTGCCAAGTTTGTCGCGTGTTTCATAGACTAGGCGGTTAAACGTAAATAATTATTTATTTTTAAATCCTTACTGCACCATAAAAATAGAAGTAAATGTTAGGGCTGGGACTAAAAGCACTTCCTGAAAAAGAAGAAGAAGAAGAAGAAGAAGAAGAAGAAGAAGAAGAAGAAGAAGAAGAAAACCCCCACAAAAAATCAGTTGCGCGTCTTATAAATATATTAACCGTTGAAATACATTATCAAGCAGGGATGGATATTACGACTACGATTTTTTTTTTTTTTTTTTTTTTTTTTTTTTTTTTTTTTGTATCGCGAGATACGTGTCATAATTTATGCTGCATTCACTATATATATTCGCCATTCTAACCTTCGCGGGATCTATATATATAATTATACATATATGATACCATGTATGATACATGTATGATAACAATTTAAAGACATACGACTGGCTGTTACTAGGTGATGACCAGGGGCCTAATTCACTAAACTCTCGCAACTTTGCGATATCGCATCTTGCAATGCAAAAAGACTTGCAAAGAGGATGCTTTGTTGTCTAGCAGAGCCTAAGAGATCTCTATGAATTAGGCCCCAGGTCGCTATTGCTATACCATCCAATGAAAAAAATAAAGCACAGTGGAAAGCGATTACTCTGTGACATATAATAAGTTAACCTGAAATTGATTGCTCAGAGACGCATAAGTCGACTATAAAAGCTAGGTCCGTAAATAGGTTTTATTTGGAAAAGACGTATAAATTTTTTTTTTTAAATATGTAAGAAATAGAATACTATATTTTAATTATAAAACAAGTCGTTGGTATCTAACGGCCACTCAAATAGCATTCCTTATATACTTACTCTTTGAATCGTAATATACGGTATCGGTATATCGGTATACCGATAATACCGCACATCGTATTGGTATATCGATAATACCGCACATCCCGACTATGATGTAAATAAATGTTTGTTTTAAAGGGACATACTCTAGTTTTTAAACACTAAGGCATAGTTTTTACTATTAGAGCCGTTTTTGTTAACTGAAATCATACTTTATTTAGATTTTATTGTTTAGATTATCCATTTTCGCACATTCGCAGTGTTTTTGGTCATGCTGGTGATTTTAATATCACAAAAGGCATTTCTCATATTTTTAAAAACGCACATGCGTCTGAGAAGTAACAGTTATGGAGTCGAGTTTTAGTCTATTTTTAGAGGGTATTTCACCATTTCACAGTCACCGACTCATGTTTCACTCAATTGTAACTTTATCCAAATGTGTTACAGGTTTGTAGATTAACTAAACTTAGTGTGCATTTTCATGGGCTGAAACTAGGGTCTGTCCCTTTAAGATTGTGTCCTGAGTTAAGATGATTCCTTATGTCAGAAAATTGCATATTAAATACACGTTCTTGTTTATAATATCTGTGCCTGGGAGGCGGGACGTAGCCCAGCGGTAAACGGCACGCCTGATACTTGGTCGGTCTGGGATCGATCCCCGTCGGTAGGCCCATTGGGCTATTTCTCGTCCCAGCCAGTGCGCCACGACTGGTATATACTAGTATATATATCAAAGGCCGTGGTATGTGCTAACCTGTATGTGGGATGGTGCATATAAGAGATCCCTTACTATTGACGTCGTTAGTAACGGAAACATGTAGCGAGTAACCAAATGTTTGACATCAATAGCCGATAATTTATAAATCAATGTGCTCTAGTGGTGTCGTTAAACAAAACAAACTTTAACAAATTGTATCTCTAGCTGTGTATTCCTTGTCATTCTGATTGTACTGTTTGTCGTAACTCATATTTCATTGTATTTTCTAATAGATTTGTTTTTTAAGCTAAGGAATTACTTTGAGATAAAATTAACTTTTGGCCAATACAAATATTAGGACGACCAGAAACACACTGAATATACAAACACTGATATTCTCAACAAGAAAATGTATTTAATGTGTAATTTTAGACGTTAAAAAGGCTCTATTAATAACTTTTAACTTATTAATAACTTATAACTTGTTAATAACGTATGACTTATTAAAGGTGACATATCATACTGGTAGTTATAAGTGCCATACTTCGTTATGTTTACATTTATTTGCACTGTGCATAAATAACTCGGGAATATCAAAATTGTAATTGTCACTGTACACTGTGTAATCTGTTAAGGTTAAAGTTTTGTTTTGTTTGACAACACTAGAGCACATTGATTTATTAATAATCGGCTATTGGATATAAAATATTTGGTAATTTTTACATAGTCTCAGAGAGAAAACCAGCTATATTTTTCCTTTAGTAGCAAGCGATCTTTTATATGCACCATCACACAGACAGGATAGCACATACTACGGCCTTTGGTATACCAGTCGAGGTGCACTGGCTAGAACGAGAAACTTGTCGGCAACATCACTTGGTCCGTAAATACATTAAAAAAAATCATAATAAAAAAAAAATCTGCTAGCAAATTAAATCATATGTATTGGTTATGGGTATATAGTTGAACACATACTGTTTACATTTCAAAGCAAAAGTTAATAAATAAGTTTTGGGTCAATATTGCAACAGCATCAAACACAGTACAAACGTGCTAAGGTACACTACTCCAGATTTCTGAGGAACTGTTGTCACAATACATTATCTCCCCATAATAAATTTGGCGTTAAGCTTCTGGGTCCGAGGTCGAGCTGCAGCTTTGATCACACACATAAAAACCGGCATGATATCATAAGCGTAATTTGGGGGAGATGTGGGGAAGGGGGGCGGGGGCGGTGCAGGGGGTTGGTTGCCGGAGCAAATCCTCCTCAAATTCAGCAAAAACGATAGAGATATTCGGGAAAAATAAGACGACCTGAAAACTTTTCACCATGTATTTTTATCATTTTACCCACACTATTAGTTCTAATCCATGTAAAAATGCGTAATGATTCATTTCCAAATATATGTAGCTGTTTAGCAGTAATGCTAATGTGATTAAGTGTTGTTATTCAAATTCGGGTATTTTTGTTTAATTCGGGTAAAAATCAGCCTCCCCTCCACCCATTTTTTTAAAAAATGGGAGCCCGTTTGCCTATGCATAATATTATTATGGTATATGATGTTATACATATAACACTTTAATCTGTGAAACATTATTGTCTTGCAGTGAACATATTTTCTTCCAATTTTAAAAAAAAATTAAATAAGAAAGAAAGAAGGAAAGAAAGAAAGAAAGAAAAAGATTGTTCCCTCACCAGTGTGTCTTGAATGCAAATGACGTGTACACAGGCTTGCAAGCTTTTTTTCTTTGCCCGAAAACAAAACAAATTTAACAACGATGTAGAATATCTTTTTCCAAATAATTTTGACTCTGATTTATAACTAAATGCATTCAGAATTGTATTCGACCGGCCTCGGTGGCGTTGTGGTTAGGCCATCGGTCTACAGACTGGTAGGTACTGGGTTCGGATCCCAGTCGAGGCATGGGATTTGTAATCCAGATACCGACTCCAAACCGTGAGTGAGTGCTCCGCAAGGCTCAGTGGGTAGGTGTAAACCACTTGCACCGACAAGTGATCCATAACTGGTTCAACAAAGGCCATGGTTTGTGCTATCCTGCCTGTGGGAAGCACAAATAAAAGATCCCTTGCTGCTAATCGGAAAGAGTAGCCCATGAAGTGGAGACAGCGGGTTTCCTCTCAAAATATGTGTGGTCCTTAACCATATGTCTGACGCCATATAACCGTAAATAAAATGTGTTGAGTGCGTCGTTAAATAAAACATTTCTTTCTTTCTTTTTTTCAGAATTGTATTCTGTATGTCACATAAATTAGGCAATGATACGTCGAACTTGGTAACGTAATTAAAACGAGCTGGGCCTCACGTAAAGTGCTAGAAGAAAATAAGCCATGTAATGAAATTACACATTTATAAATGTTATGTTAAAAGTCCTTCTAACTTGCACGGATGCCTTTGAAGAACAAATATTATTGTAAAATAAAATTAAAAAATCTAAATCAACCGGGCGTATTAATGATAACTTTTATATCAAACACATGATAAACTAATGTTTCTATCACAATAATGCTTCGAACAATATTTAATCATGCATCAAGACCTGGTTAACTGTTTAATTGAATAATTGATTCAGTAATTATTTTCATGCAAACAAAACTTGTAAAAAAAAAGAAGTAAATAAATGGGGTACCCGACATGTTCGAGAGTGCCCGAAATGTTAAAAAGAAAACGAAAAAGAATCTCCATCTCAATCGTAATTGTTTCTTTATATTTTAGTAACGTCACTAGCTGTTTGAGTCGGTCTTACAATTCAATTTACTTTATTTCCGTATGCCTTACAACACCACATAGCCACAGATCACAGTTATCTCCCCATTTGGGAAATATACTCATGCATGTAGTTTGCTGTTTGACTGTGAGCATTTCATGGCAGACAGCTTTGAAGTGGCAACTATTAGACTACAACTGACAGAGGGTAGCTTGTAGTTTGCAAAGATGTGTAACTTTTTAACATTGAAGACTTCTAGCCCATGCAGATGTAGTGATTATTGTGTAAAATGGATGTACTCCGACCAGGTTTACTAGGTGTTTGTTTAAACCAATATCCTATGAGAAAGAGCTGGACAACAAAGGTTGTCCTTTTTAGGGTATGTTTTCAACAGGCAGGCAAAGGTGCATTAAAATTGCACGGGAATACTGATATTAATAAAAAGCTCTATAGCTACTAACGCTATATAAAAACACAAAGCGTAAATTATTGCCACATATCAATAAAACAATATAGGCCTACTTTATAAAATATTAACTAAAATCGTTAACTATGTACAAATTATAAAACCAATTTATAATACATTTCATTTCATGTCAACTTATTTTAGTGCTTACATCCAATTAAGGTTCAAGCACGCTGTCCTGGGCACACACCTCATCTATCTGGGCTGTCTGTCCAAGACAGTGGGTCAGTTGTCAGTTGGTTAGTGGTTAGTGAAAGAGAAGAGGGTATAGTGGCCTTACATCTACCCATTGAGCCCTAAAGAACTCGCTCTGGGTTGGAGCCGGTACCGGGCTCCAACCGAGACCGGTTGCAATACAAATTCCGGTGCTGTATGGTGCACAACTGATATTATATTTTACATATTTAATAACTGAATTTAAAACGTAAAATTAACTGCAGAGTATACTCTGTGATAATTAAAACAACAACGTTTTCATGTAACTACACATGATCTATCGCCATTTTTATTACACCGGATAACTAAATTGTTGAGAAGCGGGATATTTTATGATGTCTATATTGGAAATCTATAGATAATGAACTTAAGTTGAATAATGACGCATCGCGAGAAAATTAATGCTTGCTTCTTTCTTTTCAAATTTATAAACATGTATAAGAAAGATTATAAAACTAAAATTCCATTTGTAGAAAGGAACGAGATGGACTGTACCAAAGGGTTTATTTTATTTTATTTATTTTATTCATTCATTCATTCATTCATTTATGAATTTTTTCATTCATAAATTTATGTATTTATTAATTTATTTATTCACATATTTATTTATTTATTTATATACATGTAAAGTAATAAGTGGATCATTAAAAGCAAAAAAAAAAAAAAAAAAAAAAAAAAAAAAAAACCGAAAGAAAGAAAGAAAAAAAAAGAAGAAAAATCAATCAGAAGAAAAGAATGAAAGAAAAAAAGAAAAAAGAAAAATCACACACATACACACATATGCAGCCCACTTCATTTACGCTACAATTGTCATCTCCTAGACAACTGTCATACTGATAAAATACGTTTATTTCATCTCGCGTTGTATACGAGTACAAATATAATATTATCCGTTCTTTGGACATTTTTATTTTTATTTTTTTCCCTCAACAAGCACTCTCCGCAAGCCGGTAATGGTTTCACCTGCTTGGAAAGAAGTCAAATCGATGTTACCTGTTTTGTCAAAGATGAACATGTCAGCGATGAAAATTTAATAAGGATAGTCCCGTGTTGAGAGAAGGAACTCGCGCGATCGATTGTTGGATTGATTGTCTGGCGAGAACAGCCAGCCATTGAGATGGTGATGAGGAATCCCGTGACGGTGTTATCAACCATTGTGTAGTGGTGGTCGTCATGGTGGTTAAGCCATGGGACTCGAGGTTGGTAGGTACTGGGTTCGCAGCTCCGATATCGGCTCCATGCCAGAGCGAGTTTAATGACTCAGTGGGTAGGTGTAAGACCATTACATTGACGTCTCTCTCACTAACCAATAACAACTACATGCAGAACTGGCCTCGGTTGTGTAGTGGTTAATTCAGGGGACTTAAGGCTGGTAGGTACTAGGTTCGAATCCCGGTACCGGCTCCAAGCCAGAGCGAGTTGAAATGATTCAATGGGTAGGTGTAAGGCCACTACACCGACATCTCACTCACTAACCACTATACCAGTCTCGGCTGTGTAGTGGATAAGTCATTGAACTTAAGTCTGGTAGGTACTGGGTTCGCATCCCTGCACTGGCTCGCACCCACAGGATGTTTAACGACTTTTCTCTCACAAACCGCTAACAACTAACCACTAACCCACTGTTTTGGAGAGTCTTAGATCGCTCAGGTGTGTCCCCAGGACAGCGTGCATGCATCTTAATTGAAAATAAGCACGGAAATAATTAAAAACAATAACAGTAATAACACGACAACTTGTGATGTGGTGTTTTAAAGTCGGTGGCTTAACCACCAGTGCACAAGAGTAGCCGAGTTTTCTAGAAAATGGTTCATAACGTATTGGCGGTGAAGTTCTAAACGTAATCATTCGCAGAATATATTCTGACATTAAAATTGTATTTGAAATGCATGCAAAAGTGAATGGAGGTATGCAACCCCAAGACTGGTCGGAAAGAAAGAAATGTTTTATTTAAAGGCACATTGTATTTACGGTTATGTGGCATCAGACATATGGTTAAGGACCACATAGATATTGAGGGAGGAAACCCGCTGCTGCCACTTCATGGGCTACTCTTTTCGATTAGCAGCAAGGGATATTTTATATGCACCATCCCACAGACAGGATAATACATACCACGGCCTTTGTTACACCAGTTGTGGAGCACTGGCTGGAACGAGAAATAGCCCAACGGGTCCACCGACGGGGATCGATCCTAGATCGACCGCGCATCAAACGAACGCTTTACCACTAGGTTACGTCCTGCCCTAGCTGGTGGGCTTCGGGATCGATCTTGAAATCTGAAAAAATCGTTCTACCACTGAGTTGCATGTTATCCTGACAGCTTCAGAAATGACAACAAAGACGGACATTTTAAAGTCTATTTGTTTTGTTTAACGACACCACTAGAACACATTGATTTATTAATCATCGGCTATTGGCTGTCAAACATTCGGTAAATTTGATATATAGTCTTAGGGAGTAAACCCGCTATATTTTTCCATTAGTAGCAAGTTTTTTTTTTATATTCACCATCCCAAAGACAGGATAGCAATACCACGGCTTTTGATATACCAGTCGTGCTCCAGCCAGTGCACCACGACTGGTATATCAAAGGCCATGGTATATGCTATCCTGTCTGTGGGATGGTGCATACAAAAGATCCCTTGCTGCATTAGGAAAAATGTAGCGGGTTTCCTCTGATGAACCGGCCTCGGTGGCGTCGTGGCAGGCCATCGGTCTACAGGCTGGTAGGTACTGGGTTCGGATCCCAGTCGAGGCATGGGATTTTTAATCCAGATACCGACTCCAAACCCTGAGTGAGTGCTCCGCAAGGCTCAATGGGTAGGTGTAAACCACTTGCACCGACCAGTGATCCATAATCTAGGGACACTGATAAATATTGTCCCCACCCTCATCTAAATAACTAAGACATACATTATTCAAGCTATTGTAATATGAAGTCTTTTGTCTGTTTTCGATGTTTTCTTGACTGCCAATAGATGTAGCTTTGAAAAAGAATCGATCTTCACCATAGCTTTTATGTTTTCGTGTAAGCAAAGCAAACAAGATACATGCTATGTAATATTAATAACAAGTTTTAAAACTTGGTTATTTCACACGCGTGTGTACACACACAGAAACACGTATAATGATCAACAATAAAACAGCAATAAAATATATTATGTCAAACAAGTATGTGTTTTAAACTGATGTGTCGAGTGTCTCCTTATAGCATTTGTACTAAAGATCAGTGGCGTAGCAGAGGGGGCGGGGGGCTTGGGGTACGGGTTTCATCCCCCCAATCAAACCTTTTTTTTAATATTGTATTAAATTTTATAAAATTATACATACATACATACATACATACTTAGTGTGGGTTGGCCTCTCCCCACAATATGAGTCACCCCCCCCCCCCCCCCCCCCCCGAATATAAAAACCTGGCTATTCTAGTGTTAAAGATAGTGACCAACATTGAAGTTTACTGTTATCAGAGAATTCGATAATTATCAAACTGAAGCTGGCCTTCCATGTCGGATTTAAGAAGAAGTTACACGAAGTACCGTACTCTAGTTTGGTTACCACCATTCACATTTTCGTCATAAGTTAAAACAAACACAATCCACCCACCGCTTCCACCCAAAAAACACAACAACCCCCCCCCCCCCCCCCCCCAAAAAAAAACCCACAAAAAACCCCCCAAACAAACAAAATAAACACCACACACACAAAAAAGCCTCAACAAACCACACAAAAAAACAAAAACAAAAAACAACAACAAACAAACAACAGAAACAGAAACAAAAAACCAGAAATAAAAAACAACAAATAACCAAACAAACAGATATACCAATAATCCATATGCTGACAGCAGTGGTATTGTGTACTAAATCAGTTTTAGTTAGGATTAGAATCATGTTCCTTTACTATAACCTTATTACAACTTTAATAAAGATTGTTGTTACCTGGGTATTGTCTTCATATATATTCATAATACAAATAATATGGTTAAAGACCATACAAATAATGAGAGAGCAAACCTTCTGCCGCCACGCAATGGGCTACCCTTTCCTAAAGGGATTTGGAAAAAAAAATATATATATATATATATATATATGCAGCATCCCACAGACAGGATAGTACACCAGGCACGCCACATTTTTGTCGATTGCAATCATCGCAAGGAAACTAGAAAATATCCATTTGGTCGATTCCATCCAGAAACTGTTATTACATTTTCTTCGTGATACTGACTTTTATTCTAAATTTTAATTTAATCTATCCGTGATATTTGTATTTTTTGCAATGTTCTTTACACTGTGTTTTAATTTAACAGTGGCATTTTTTATATTACTGTTGATCATCACTTAATGTTTCCATATACCATAGTTTGACACCCATTAGCCGATGTATGTTTCGTGCTGTGGTGTCATTAAACATTTATTCTATTCTATTCTATTCTATTCTATTCTATTGTTACACCAGTTGTTAAGTACTGGCTGGAACGAGAAACAGCCCAACAGACCCACCGAAGATGATCGATCTTGGACCGATCGCGCTCCAGGAGAGCATTTTACTACTGGGCTACGCCACGTCGCAACTGAAATAAAGTCATGTCCTGTCTTGTCTTGTCTTGTCATAATAAATTCATACGACCTCAAAAGCCTTTTCACCCTGTTTTATTATTATTATTATTTTTTTTTTTTTTTTTTATTTTTTTACATCTTATATGAAGCCTCAACCCAAGCATAGAAAAATCAATTTTTGTTTCGAAATCAATCAGCGGCCGAGTTTTTTCAGCGTGTCCTGGGACATGATGATGCGGTTGAATGAAAGAAATAGATAACAGTTTTATTGTTTGCCCGATTCGCCCGATAGATCTTATGCCGAAGACTCGTAAAACTTTGATAGCGGTTTTTCGGCCTCGGAGACTGTCGCGGAGCTCGCTGTTCAGGACGAAAGTACAGGGACAAAAGAGGAAAGTTACGGAATCTGATTTCCCGATCTAGATCATTATTAATGTATGATCTCCCGGGTAACAAATGGAGCGACAACCAAATGTTGTACAGGTCTAGAACGGAATGCTGGCGTATTGCAGAGATACTGTGCCATGGATCGTTCTGTGTTTGTACATGTAGGTAAAAGGAGGGAAGTAATTTCGTGCACGGGCCGATCGATATCGCGAGTGATATATATCATTATATACGTTACGTACCAGGCGCCATAACTACCTGCGTATAATATGACTGACAACATGTCAAAGTCTTAATTAGGAAAAAACAAGGAGTCCAGTCATTTGGTTTTAGATATATACAAGAAATGACTTATTAAAAATAAGAACTAATTGAAGTTTATTTCTAAATAAATGTTGATTTAAAAATCTGGTTATATCTGCATCAAAGTTAAATGGTTAATTATTGTAATTCAGGTTGACTTGACAGCTTAATTTTTTGTTTTTATCACGCCTGATATATTTTATTTTAACAACCTCCACCTCATACTAGTCAATGACTATTTGGTGCCTAACGTCATTCTATAATGTCTAACGGTTATTACTTGCGACACATAATCTAAATAAGAGATGCAACCCGCTCACCGCCACATAGGCTACTCCAGTCGCATATTTCATTTAATTTAAATTACATTCACATTTGTATGATTGTATCCAATTGAGGTTCAAGCACGATGTCCTGGGCACACCTCATACATCTGAGCCCCGTTCCACGAAGCTGTCTTAGCCCTAAGCTCACTTTGAGTGCACAACTACCGTATTCACTTAAGATGACCGTAGTGGGAAGATCGCGACCATGTATTCATTGAGACGAGAGATACCGGACCCGGTGGTGTCGTAGTTAAGCCATTGAACACAAAGCTGGTAGGTACACGGTTCGCAGTCCGGTACCGGCTCCCACCCAGAGGGTGTTTTAACGACGCAATGGATAGGTGTAAGACCACTACACCCTCTTGTCTCTCGCTAACTACTAACCACTAACAACGAACTCACAGCGTGCTTGAACCTTAACTGGATATAAGCATGAAAATAAGTTGAAAGCAAAGGAGTCGAGAGATGTCGGTGTATTCATTGAGTCGTTAAACCCGCTCTGGGTGGGAACCGTTACCAGGATGCGAACCCAGTACCAGGCTTATGTCCGATGTCTTGCCTACTACCTCACCGACGCCGCTAAAACTCAGCATTATACAATATACTGCCACATTTATCTATCGTGTTTTGTGTGTAAGGATACTGTCTTAGGCAAACGCTAAAAAGGTGCATTCTCAAATTTACATTTGCCACATTTCAGATCGATCCCAGTAGGTGGGCCCATTGGGCTATTTCTCGTTCCAACCAGTGCACCGCCACTGGTATATCAAAAACCGTGGTATGCGCTATCCTTCTGTGGGTTGTGCATATAAAAGATTCCTTGCTACTAGTGGGAAAATGTAGCGGGTTTCCTCTTTAAGACTATATGTCAGAATAACCAAATGTTTGAGACCCAATAGTCGATGATTGGTGCTCTGGTGGTGTCGTTAAACAAAACAAACTGTAACTTTAACTTTGCCACATTTCGCTATTTTTACGTGTTTTTATGATAAATATCTACACATATCCACATATAATAATTGCATAATATCTTAAGAATATTGAACTTGTAATTGGGAGAGGACTTAATATAGGCTTATGCCTGTTGGCCAATCCCCAGACGGCTACTTTGTTAAACAACAATTAATATTGAATAAGCCAAAATTGTAATGTGATGTCACTCGAGAATCGTCGGCAAAAAATAAATAGTACATTAAAAATATTCATCATAATTATATCCATTAAAATAGCAATTAGTTTCTTGTTAACATCGAAATGCAAGTCATATAAAAAATGTCACATCACATGTTGACTTATTGTATTTTACAATAATATAAATTAAAAAACATAATAAGAAATGAAAGTATTTAGATGTCGGTGAACCCATTGGGCTATTTCTCGTCCCTGCCAGTGCCCCACGACTGGTATATAGAAGGCCGTGGTATGTGCTATTCGGTTTATGGGATGGTGCATATAAACGATCCCTTGTTACTGATGGAAAAATGTGGCGGGTTTCCTCTCTGCAGGGGTTAGGGGTACTGTCCCAGTTCAATTATGATAATTAATAACCCCGTTCAAAGGCGAATTGATATATTACTGGACGATATGGGGTGGGGGTGGGGTGAGGGGCAATATTTCACTATTTTATTGGAAAGTAAAGGAATATTAATTTAACGACACCTGAGCATATTTTAAACGATTGCAATTTGGTGTGTAACCTTCGGCTATTTCGACATTTGGAGAACATGAGAGGAAAGTGGCTGCAGTCGCATAGACTACTATATCGAATAGCAGCAAGTGATCTTTCAGTGTTACTTTCCTGTAGACAGGGCAACACATACCATAAATGTTTAGTGTTATATCACATTGATGTTGTGTTTTCAGAAGTAATTTTTTGGATTTGTTCGTCACTTGAGTTTATCATATATATGCCACGACCTTTAATCTATAGAGCCCGTCATGTGCATAACACTCTGGCGAAGTCAGATGTTGTGCCCACGACAGGCGTGCTCGAACATTTGGTTCTGATTTAAAAACACGACAAACATTTCCGATACCTATGATGATGATGATAACTAGTTTAACGTGCCCATATACCACTAGGGTTTCGAACACGCCCATCCCGAGTCAGATAAGATCGGTGGCCTGACTCGGGATGGAGGGGGGGGGGGGGGGGGGGGGTGAAAATTGGCAGAATTTTGAACATAGCAATTAGTAAAACAAGATAATAGAATAATAAAAAAAAAGGTTACAAGCCAAAAATAAAAAGAATTGACTGCTCGGCCGAATATTTATATAATTTGGAGCATTTTAAAAGGACAGTCCAAAATTAAATAAGAGAAAGAAGAGAGGATTGGACTATTTAATAATATTTAAAAAAAAGAGAAGTAATTTCGACATAAAATTTTGAACGCAGATCTAAAAGTTTAAAGTCCGATCGATATGTCCACGCGAGTGGCCTCGTTAAGGCCGTTTGGGTGCACAGCTTAAAGGGACGAGATGGGTTGCATCCGATACCTATTATAAAGTGTTGTTAAAGATCATTTAATGTGTTAACTTATACAAGATGCAAAATGTATCCCATCAAACCTATCCCCACCCCATGAAACCAATATAAATACAATTAAATTTAAATCACGTGATAAAAATATCCCCTTCCCATGAAATCAATATAAATACAATTAAATTTAAATCACGTGATAAAAATATCCAGAACATCCTGGCTATACCTATTAAAATAATAATAATTTTCATTAATTTCAGAACAAATACACTTTTTTTTCCAGAACAAATACACTTTTTTTTCCCCACACAAATAAAAACTGTTCTGCTTTAATGCATGCATGAACCCTCGATTTTTATGCACGCATGCACATTATTAGTAAGCAGGAAACGCGGTTTCGATTTAGCGATTGCATTGTTATCGGGGGGAAAAACGAAAATCGATTCATAAACGTTGAAAATTATGAATAGCTATAAAAAAAAAATGTTTGAAACACGTGTAGATATTAACAACATAGAAATGTTACATATGATAATGGAGAAGAAATACTTTAATCTCTCGAAAATATCGATTCGGATTTACAGTTTATTTGCGATGCTACACTTCACGATAGACACATGGCACATGTATACGCTTGCACAATTATAGCGGACACATTCCTCGTTAATAATGTAGGACAAAAAAGCCCAGGAATACGTGTCAGAAAGGGGGCTGGGGTTGTGCGTGTGTGTGTGTGTGTGTGTGTGTGTGTGTGTGTGTGTGTGAGTGTGGGTGTGGGTCACATTAAGTTAATATAAAACTAGCAGCCCCTTTCCTGCCCCAGTCGCTGTTATTTCCAGATGCTTATAAAAGAGTATTATAAAAAATAAAATAATAATAATAATAATAATAATAATATTAATTAATATTAATAATAACTAAATAAATAATTAATTTTAAAAATTCAGAAATGGTATTTTTAATATTAAGAGGTTTTTGTTGGGTCTTTTTTTTTTTGGGGGGGGGGGGGGGCGTAGATAGGTGAATGGGTGGTGCATTTTTCAAAACGTAAATATATTCATTCATTTGGCGTTTGCTACCATGGTAATGACATGCAACACCCGAACCGCCCAACCCCCTCCACCCCACCCTGCGAAACAGCGTTAACTGCATTGACTTTCATAAACTAAAACAAAATCAATAGTCTCAGTATCATGGAAATATAATATCAGTAGATTTTCACTATATTAAACTTTCAGTGAGCTTAGCAGTACTATGAGAAAGAAATATAACAACCAAATAAAAAATGGATCCATCCCATCCACGTAATGGATTATAGGGGTACGTTCAGACAGCCGGTTGTCGCTAACGCTTGCTACTCATTTACTATACGTTAAATCGAATGACTATTTCGGAAACCTGTCAAGATAGTTTGCAAACGTTTAGCGAAAAACAGCTGGCTGAACTTACTCCAGGTGTTTTGGTGACGGGGACCGCTTGACTACAAACTGATCTGGAACGCTTTTACTGTTGCAACCACTTCTGTCTAGAGTGTATCCTGCCAACCAGTGACGATTTTGTAGAAGAGGAGGGTGTGTCTGGTTAACGACACCACTAGAGCAAACTGAATAATTCATCACCGGCTATTGGATGTCAAACATTTGGTAATTCTGATATATAGTCTTAGAAAAAATCAAAACCCGTGACATTTTCCCATTAGCGGCAAAGAATCTAGTATATCCATTTTCCCACAGACAGACAGCACATGTCACAGTCTCTGATATACCAGTCGTAGGGCACCGTGGGCTCTAGTGGTGTCGTCAAACAAAACAAAGTTTAACGTTTGATAGGAACGTGGGGGGGGGGGGGGGAGGGGAGGTCAGAGGTTGGATCCACGGAGGTCGTTCTCTTGTTCAACCAAAGCACCTCAGCTGAGTTCTCTAACGACTGAGCCAGACACCACCCCGCTAATAACAGTGCCACCATTCTGCCAGGATCAGGATTAGGGTCCTCTAGTTGCATGTCTATGTTCATTTAAGGTTCAGGCATTATAAATAACAAAGTTATAAATAACAAAAATAGTAATGTTACGAGAAAAAACTGGAGACGAAAAAAAGTGGTTGCTCAGTCAAACATATTTGGTCATTGTAACAGTTTTTGACAAGATGCCGAACAAAAGTGCATCAGATTATTGAAGACTATTTAAAAAAAAAAAAAAAAAAAAAGAAGAAGAAAAGAAAAATCACAACACACACACACACACACATACACACACACACACACACACACACATACATACATACACCAAAAACCTACAAACCACAGAAAAATCCCGCCCCCCCCCCCCCCCCCCCCCCGTACAAAAACACATTAAAAACAAAAATTATCAACAAATGTATATTTTATACGGGGGCCAAATCTCTACATATAACGGATCACAAAGATCCCTGGAAGCCGAGACTAACCTGCGAATGTATTATGAACGCCTTCCACAGTACCGAAGTGAATTTCCCAATAAATGAAACAACGAATGAAATATCTACATGTAATAGTAATCACAATAATATTTTAAAACAAAAATCTCTTACCTACGTCCTAAGTGAAACCTAGAAAACTTGGAAGTAATATTTGCTACCGACCACTCTCGTCTGCCTCGCCCTTTCTGAGTCCTCCACAAGTTCTGGAGAGCGCGCGGGACGGTCGGTCGTCTTGAAAGGCAGCACCCGATCTTCCGCCGACGTCTGTTAGTCATCTGCAACGTCTAGGATTCCCGTAGGACATTCTCAGCGGACGACAAAACTCGATCGACGACACCCGTGAAATGAAAAGACCGGTTTGTGTGTTATCTCTGATGTCGGCTTGCCTCCCAGTAATCAAGAGTATATATAGAGAGAATGGATAGAGAGAGACATACACATACACACACACACATAGAGAGAGAGAGACACACACACAAAACAGACGGAGAGTAGAGTATGGGCATGCAATAAAATATTGAACGCAAAGCTAGCAAGCTCGATGCACGCGGGACAATGGGCAGATGGATTGCTAGGTACATGCAAGATGAACAATGGAATAATATTACTGGTGATAATAGCAAATAATAATTTATTCAGTCTCGCTAGAAAAGAGCACAGTTTTGATGGGTTAATGCTGTACAAATGTTCGTCAATTATTGGATCCGTCAGTTAGCTGCATTATTGGGAAATTACTTTTCAAAAGCCCAAACTTGATATGGAAGAAGATACATTGCTCATTTTATGAATGAAGGTTTCTCCCCCCCCCCCCCCCCTGCTCAACTTTCAGCAAATATTTCCCTTTCACAAAGAGCTTTAATGTGTTGTATTACTGAATCCAGGAGCGAAAATGTAATGAACAAATAAATTACAAAGCCATTGTAAAAGCGTAAATGATATTTTAAATTGTCTGTGTGATTATCATAGAATCGTGGCATGCTCTCTTTTTCTCGCTCTCGCTCTCTATGTTATTTCTTTAATTCTCCGGGCTCTATTACTCCGTTATTATCTATGTTAAAATAATTGCTTTAATATATTATATATTGGGGGAATGTGTTTTTTAATTACTTTTTTTTTAAAATGTTGTTATTTTAAAATAACATGATACTCTAATCTAGATATTCTCTACACAACTAAATGCTAGCACTGGGAACGAGGTAATGGACGTTCTGTTTAATAAAGTTTGAGTATGTTGGCTATGCACATCAGGTCTAAAGACCAATGCATTGCACAGCTGTTTCCAAATAAATTACTTCAACCCATATCTTGGACAGTATATAGAATACCAAGACCTTTGATATATCAATCGTGGAACGCTGGTTAGAACGAGAAAAAAGGACGACGGTTCCACTGATGGTGATCGGCCCATCACACGTCGGCCGATCGGCCCATCACACGTCGGCCGATCGACCCATCAAACTCGAGCGATCGACCCATCAAACTCGGGTGATCGGTGCATCAAACTCAGGTGATCACACCTCGGACGATCAGTCCACCGGTGCATCAAACTCGGGCGATCGGTCAATCAAACTCGAGCGATCGGCTCATCAAACTCGGGCGATCGGTGCATCAAACTCGAGTGACCGGTCCATCAAACTCGGGCGATCGGTGCATCAAACTCGGGCGGTCGGTGCATCAAACTCGAGTGATCGGCTCATCAAACTCGGGCGACTGGTGCATCAAACTCGAGTGATCGGTGCATCAAACTCGGGCGACTGGTACATCAAACTCGGGCGATCGGCCTATCAAACTCGGGCGACTGGTGCATGAAACTCGAGTGATCGGTCCATCAAACTCGGGCGACTGGTGCATCAAACTCGAGTGATCGGTGCATCAAACTCGGGCGACTGGTACATCAAACTCGGGCGATCGGTGCATCAAACTCGAGTGTTCGGTGCATCAAACTCGGGCGACTGGTACATCAAACTCGGGCGATCAGGCCTATCAAACTCGGGCGACTGGTGCATGAAACTCGAGTGATCGGTCCATCAAACTCGGGCGACTGGTGCATCAAACTCGAGTGATCGGTGCATCAAACTCGGGCGACTGGTACATCAAACTCGGGCGATCGGTGCATCAAACTCGAGTGTTCGGTCCATCAAACTCGGGCGATCGGTGCACCAAACTCGGGCGACTGGTCCATCAAACTCGGGCGACTGGTGCATCAAACGCGGGCGATCGGTGCATCAAACTCGAGTGATCTGTCCATCAAACTCGGGCGATCAGTCCATCAAACTCGGGCGATCGGTGCATCAAACTCGGGCGATCGGCCTATCAAACTCGAGTAATCGGTCCATCAAACTCGGGCGATCGGTGCATCAAACTCGGGCGATCGGCCTATCAAACTCGAGTGATTGGCTTATCAAACTCGGGCGATCGGTGCATCAAACTCGAGTGATCGGCTCATCAAACTTGGGCGATCGGTGCATCAAACTCGAGTGATCGGCCCATCAAACTCGGGCGATCGGTGCATCAAACTCGGGCGGTCGGTGCATCAAACTCGAGTGATCGGCTCATCAAACTCGGGCGACTTGTGCATCAAACTCGAGTGATCGGTGCATCGAACTCGGGCGACTGGTACATCAAACTCGGGCGATCGGCCTATCAAACTCGGGCGACTGGTGCATGAAACTCGAGTGATCGGTGCATCAAACTCGGGCGACTGGTACATCAAACTCGGGCGATCGGTGCATCAAACTCGAGTATTCGGTCCATCAAACTCGGGCGATCGGTGCATCAAACTCGGGCGACTGGTGCATGAAACTCGAGTGATCGGTCCATCAAACTCGGGCGACTGGTGCATCAAACTCGAGTGATCGGTGCATCAAACTCGGGCGACTGGTACATCAAACTCGGGCGATCGGTGCATCAAACTCGAGTGTTCGGTCCATCAAACTCGGGCGATCGGTGCATCAAACTCGGGCGACTGGTACATCAAACTCGGGCGATCGGTGCATCAAACTCGAGTGTTCGGTCCATCAAACTCGGGCGATCGGTGCATCAAACTCGGGCGACTGGTACATCAAACTCGGGCGATCGGCCTATCAAACTCGGGCGACTGGTGCATGAAACTCGAGTGATCGGTCCATCAAACTCGGGCGACTGGTGCATCAAACTCGAGTGATCGGTGCATCAAACTCGGGCGACTGGTACATCAAACTCGGGCGACTGGTGCATCAAACTCGAGTGATCGGTGCACCAAACTCGGGCGACTGGTCCATCAAACTCGGGCGACTGGTGCATCAAACGCGGGCGATCGGTGCATCAAACTCGAGTGATCTGTCCATCAAACTCGGGCGATCAGTCCATCAAACTCGGGCGATCGGTGCATCAAACTCGGGCGATCGGCCTATCAAACTCGAGTAATCGGTCCATCAAACTCGGGCGATCGGTGCATCAAACTCGGGCGATCGGCCTATCAAACTCGAGTGATTGGCTTATCAAACTCGGGCGATCGGTGCATCAAACTCGAGTGATCGGCTCATCAAACTTGGGCGATCGGTGCATCAAACTCGAGCGATCGGCCCATCAAACTCGAGTGATCGGCTCATCAAACTCGGGCGATCGGTGCATCAAAATCGAGTGATCGGTCCATCAAACTCGGGCGATCGGTCCATCAAACTCGGGCGATCGGTCCATCAAACTCGAGCGATCGGTGCATCAAACTCGGGCGACTGGTGCATCAAACTCGAGTGATCGGTGCATCAAACTCGAGCGATCGGTGCATCAAACTCGGGCGACTGGTGCATCAAACTCGAGTGATCGGTGCATCAAACTCGGGCGACTGGTACATCAAACTCGGGCGATCGGCCTATCAAACTCGGGCGATCGGCCTATCAAACTCGGGCGACTGGTGCATCAAACTCGAGTGATCGGTCCATCAAACTCGGGCGACTGGTGCATCAAACTCGGGCGATCGGCGCATCAAACTCGAGTGATCGGTCCATCAAACTCGGGCGACTGGTGCATCAAACTCAAGAGATCGGCCTATCAAACTCGGAAGATCGGTGCATCAAACTCGAGTGATCGGCCCATCACACCTCGGACGATCCTGAACACTTTACCACATAGCTGGGACCCGCTCTCTTTGTCTGCTACTGTGCTTGTTCTCACCAGCAAATCGTTATTTCATGTATTGCACAAACACGGCGCTTTCAGAAAGAAAGTAAAGTTTGTTTTGCTTAAGGATACCACTAGAGAACATTGATTTATTAATCATCGACTTTTGGATGTCAAACTTTTGGTAATTTATGAAATCGTCTTAGAGGAAACTCGCTAAAGTTTTCCATTAACAGCAAGGAATCTTTTATATGCACTTTCGAACAGACAGGACAGCACATCCCACGGTCTTTGATATACCAGTCATGGACAAATGATTGAGACGTGGAAAAACCCAATTAGAGAATGCGTCTACTGAGGTGGTTCGATCCTACGATGCCAACACCTCCGATGAGCGCTCTACCGACAGTGCCAGATCCCGCAACCCTTTCGGAAATAATCTATTGAATTTGTTCAACAGCTTTTTACTTGACAACGTTATATGACATTACTTTTAGTAGTAAAAAGTATTAAAGGTCATTGTCTTTAAAAAGCAAAAAATATTCCTCACATTTTTAGTATACTTTTTTTTTTAATAGCAAGTAGTTAAACTGCAATAATCTGTATGAACCCTTTCTATATTGGCACCCCTGAGTAAGCCAAATCCATGTCCAATATTTTTAACATGTTCATATACCACTAGGGTTTCGAGCATGTCTGTCCCGGGTCGTGTCTCTGGATAGCCAGTGGCCCGACCCGGGTCAGATCTGAGTAAGCAGCACATCTCAGAGGGATAATATGATAACATACTGTTAATGTATGTGTCAAACAAGCTAAATGCCTTTTACTATTTTAATAGTAGTAGTCCACTAACTTTGTGAAATAACTTTTATTCGCGATGGTTTACTTTTCGTGTAATTTGTGGAATAGAGCAGCCAACGAATTTAAGAACACGAAATGTGTTTCTTAGTTAAACCGTAACATTTTACGCTGACAAAAATAAAGAATTTCACATTACACAGCATTGCAAACTTAGTCTTTCTGCTTAGCTTAGCTTAGTAACTGGTTTAACGTGTCCGTATATCACTAGCGTTTTGAACACGCCTATCCCGAGTCCGGCCTCCGATAGGATCGGGGGTCCGACTCGGGTCAACGATAGTCTTTCTGCTTTATTCTGATATAAGCCAGTGAACCACAACTGGTCAAAGGTCGTAGTATGCGCTTTCCTATCTGTATGAAAATGCATATAAAAGATCCCTTGCTGCGTTAAGAAAAATGTAACGGGTTTTCTCTGATGACTACGAGTCAGAATTACCAAATGTTTGACATCCAATAGCTGATGATTAATTAATCAATGTGCTCTAGTGGTGTCTTGAAACAAAACAAAACTTTTTTTGTTTTTTGTTTTTTTTTGTTCTAATAGCTTCTCTTTGGATAGCTTTCTTTTAAATGTCATACATAAATAAGGAAAATCTCGTGTAGTCTGAGAGTCAGAAGAGAAGTAAGGTCCATCATTATGTGGTGATCGTGACTGATGGTCCGAGGACTGACGAAAGATCTGTGACTGACGACTGACGATTCGGGATAAGCTTGACGCCAGGGTATCAACCCGGTTTAGAAAATAGTTCTTCACTAAAAACAAAAAATAATATACTGAAATACCTTTTCAAATCTTTCTTTCATAAAAGCTAAAAGCTATTCAATAAAGATCAAGCAGGAAGGCTGTCGAGAATATTTGTTTAACGACAACTCAGCACATTTTAAAACTACGGTTATTTAAAAAATATATTGACAAAGACAGGTAGAGAGAGAGAGAGAGAGAGAGAGAGAGAGAGAGAGAGAGAGAGAGAGAGAGAGAGAGAGAGAGAGAGAGAGAGAGAGAGAGAGAGAGAGAGAGAGAGAGAGCAAGAGCGAGAGAGACAGACAGAGAGATAGAGAGAGACAGACAGAGAGACAGCGAGAGAGAGAGAGAGAGAGAGAGAGAGAGAGAGAGAGAGAGAGAGAGAGAGAGAGACAGACAGACAGACAGACAGACAGACAGACACAGAGGGAGACAGACACAGATAGTTAACGTTTGTTTTGTTTAACGACACCACACGAGCACATTGATTCATTAATCATCGGCTATTGTATGTCAAACATTTGGTACATATAAGATAATGAGAGAGAAACGAAAGAGAAACCCGTTACCGCCAAATAGCATATTCAGACACTTATATTCTGAATGATTCGCTGTGTGTTAGTCAGAAACATGTCACCATAGCAGCAAAGTAAAGGTGGTCTTTTAAGTGTCCATAGCTAAGACATATTCAGGAGAGTGGAGGCTTACAGTCGTTCGCGATCGGCCGCTAGACTAGTTTTTGCTTCTAACGTTAAATGAATGTGATATGATAGAACAGGATGGTATCCGTCAAATTATTCGTTCTTGACTCCCCTCCTCTCCACTCCTTCTTGAACAAGCTGCTGATGCCACTGATGATGTTAGAACATTCTTCTTCTTCTTCTTCTCTGTCTGTCTGTCTGTCTGTCTGTCTCTCTCTACCCCCCCTCTCTCTCTCTCTCTCTCTCTCTCTCTCTCTCTCTCTCTCTCTCTCTCTCGCTCTCACTGACTGACTGACTGACTGAAACCATTTTATGTGTTCATATTTTATGTGTTCATATCTCTCCTCTCTAAGGTTCTCACTCTCTCTCTCCTCTCTCTCTCTCTCTCTCTCTCTCTCTCTCTCTCTCTCTCTCTCTCTCTCTCTCTCTCTCTCTCTCTCTCTCCAAATACATATTATTTATGTTTTGCAGTAACACATCATTGTTAATATTATTATAATTTATATCATTTTGTACAGAACATACATGACACCTGTGACTGCACCGTATAGTGTTATTGAATAAACTGTGCATCTGATACATGAAGTATTAATGTGTGTGTTCCAACGAACAAACGACCATACATAACCAGAGGACGAACAATCCATATACCTACACTAGGTAGCCTGGTGCTGCTGGGTTGCATACGACGACTTGCCAAACAACTTGAAGCCCATGAAAATGTTAATATCTGTCTGTATACATTAGTTATTGCAATCAATATGCTGCTTTTGTTGATGCACTCAAACAAGCGTGAACAAGTAACAACTAGATGTAGGGATGGGACAAAAGACATTCTAGACGCGTGCATGGAACGATGGTTCCCATCGATAAAAGATGCTTCTTTGTGCGAGACCATCTTCCAAAGAGCTGTTTTGGTCTGTTTGTGATTCGATGGGTTTGCTGTCCGAGAAAGTACAAGAATTTGTTTTGTTTTGGAAACTTGCGTCAAGAACACTTGACAAGAACAATGACGCAGTCTCTTACCGTATTTGCCGCAGTGTGTATCGACTGAAAACTGAACTTCCAAAAACACACAGTACTAACCAAACAACACTAAAGTAATCGCCGAAGATTTACCGTATTTGCCACAATTAATGTTGACTATATACTAAACATAACATTACAAAACCCACTACAGAACATTGACGTAGTCTTTTACCGTATTTACCACATTTTGTATCCACTGAATGAAAACTGAACTTCCAAAAAACACACAGCACTAACCAAACAACACCGAAGTAATCATTGAATATTTACCGTATTTACCACTATTAAAATCGACTATATACTAAACATAACATTAGAAGAAGAAGACAAGACACTAACTAAAGAACACAGACGTAATCCTAGAACACAGCACTAACCAAAGAACACAATACACATCCCCTAAATTATATGCGTCAAGAACACTTGACAGACACTTTGACCTTATTTATGATTTATCTCGACTGAATAATGAACCTAAAAAAAAGACCCCCCCAACCCCCCCCCCCCCCCCCCCCCCCCCGTCACACATACTAAAAAAACTAGTAATTGAAAACAATTGGTATCGACTGATTGGCTGAACCTCCAAAAACACAACACTAACCAAAAAACACTGACAACATTACCATATTTAAAGAAGAAGATTGTTTTGTTTAACGATACCACTAGAGCACATTGATTTATTAATCATCGGCTATTGGATGCCAAACATTTGGTAATTCTGACACGTAGTCATAAAAAAAAACCCGCTACATTTTTCTTAATACAGCAAGGGATCTTTTATATACATCATCCCACAGACAGGATAGCACATACCACGGTCTTTGATATACCAGTCGTGGTGCACTGGCTGGAATGAGAAATGGTCCAATGGGCCCACCGTTGGGAATCGATCCCAAATCGACCGCGCATCAAGCGAGTGCTTTACCATTAGGCTACGTCCCGCCCCACCATATTAAAAATATATTGCATTTATAAAAGAGGCTAAAGTTTAAAATATTTGTTCTGTTTAACTGGAGCACATTGATTTATCGGCTATTGGATGACAAACGATTGGAGGTTTTTGACACGAAATCTTAGAGGAAACCCGATACATTGTTCCATTAGCAACAAGAGGTCTTTTATATTGACCTTCCCATAGTCAGGACAGCACATACCACAGCCTTTGATTTACCAGCTTTCGGGCACTGGATGGGATGGACAAAAAACTATTAAAAACCCCAAACAAAACAAAACATTTCGTTCATTTCAACTTATTTCCGTGCTTATATCAAATTAAAGTTCAAACACGCTGTTCTGGGCACACACGTCAGCTATCTGGGCTGTCTGTCCAGGACAACGGGTTAGTTGTTAGTTGGTTAGTCGCTCTGTGTGGGAGCCAGTGCCGGGCTGCGAACCCTGTACCTACCAGCCGTAACTGAGTCGTTAAAATGTACTCTGGGTGGGAGCCCGTACTGGGCTGCGAACTTTGTACCTACCAGCCGATGGCTTAACCAAGACACCAGCAAGGCCGATCGAAAACATCTATTTGCCTTCCGCTGTGTGTTTTGTGTGTGCGTGCGTGCATGCATGCATGCATGTGTGTGTGTGTGTGTGTGTGTGTGTGTGTGTGTGTGTGTGTGTGTGATGTGTGCATTGTGTATGTATATGTCTCCTGAGTCACCCTCTGAATCTGCACTGAAAATCTGCCACTCTCTCTCTCTCTCTCTCTCTCTCTCTCTCTCTCTCTCTCTCTCTCTCTCTCTCTCTCTCTCTCTCTGTGTGTGTGTGTGTGTGTCTCTTTACGACTGTCTCTCCTCTGTTCTTGCATGCCTACCCCTCTCTCCCTGTCTGTATCTCTGTCCCTCCCTCTCTCTCTCTCTCTGTTCTTTCATCCCTATCCGTCCCCTCTCTCTGTCTCTCTTTCTCTCTCTCTCTCTCTCTCTCTCTCTGTCCTTCTCTCTCTCTGTATATATATATATATATATATATATATATATATATATATATAATATATATATATATCAAAGGCCGTGGTATGTGCTAGCCTGTCTGTGGGATAGGTGCATAATAAAAGATCCCTTGCTGTTAATGGAAAAATGTAGCGGGTTTCCTCTCTAAGACTATAGGTCAGAATTACCAAATGTTTGACATTCAATAGCCGATGATTAATAAACCAATGTGCTCTAGTGGTGTCGTTAAACAAAACAGACTTCTCTCCCTCCCTCCCTGCCTCCCTCCCCCCCCTCCCTCCCCCTCTCCCTCTTTGTCCCAACTAACCACCAACAGTCAATCCAGAAACCTGATAGGTATATATATGGGGCGGGACGTAGCCCCAATGTTAAAGCACTCGCTCGTTGCGCGGTCGGTCTAGGATCGATCCCCATCGGTGGGCCCACTGGGGTATTTCTCGTTCCAGCCAGTGCACCACGACTGGTATATCAAAGGCCGTGGTATGTACTACCCTGTCTGTGGGATGGTGCATATAAAAGATCCCTTGCTGATAATCGAAAGGATTAGCAGCCCATGAAGCGGCGACAGCGAGTTTCCTCTCTTAATATCTGTGTGGTCCTTAACCATATGTCTGACGCCATATAACCGTAAATAAAATGTGTTGAGTGCATCGTTAAATAAAACAGTTTCTTCCTCTCTTCCTCTCTCTCCCCCCTCTCTCTCTCTCTCTCTCTCTCTCTCTCTCTCTCTCTCTCTCTCTCTCTCTCTCTCTCTCTCTCTCTCTCTCTCTCTCTCTCTCTCTCTCTCTCTCCCACTAACCACCAACAGGCAATCCAGAAACCTGATAGGTATATCTACGACAGCACACCTCAATCTTAATTGATCTAAAAAAGAACATTAAAAACAAACGAAACCGAGCTTTACGGTGTACTTCCCACCAGCCATTAAACCCTGTCCCTGAACAGACCCATACACTCGGCTACTTGGGTCACGTGAAACGCAGACGACTTCGTAATATCCATTTGCCTTGCTACGACCATGATACCTGACATCAAACGAGCTAACTAGAAGCTCCATACATTGACGATCGCGTGCCGAGCTACATTGTGGTGTCCACGGGACTGATACTAGATGCAGGATGCGTCTGTTTTACATCAGATTCGGTTTGGCAGATCATGTTACATCTGCCTCTGTGTCGTGCTCAATATTTTATAAGCATGGATTCTCCAATCATTATTGCGTCCAGGTTTTACTTCGTCTAAAATGATTGCCGCCCTGGCTTGTCCATCGCATGACGTCTGTTTGTGATGACACGTTGATGCGATGCGTCGGTGCCCAGGAAATATCTTCCAAATAAGGCCAAATAATAAAAATAATGTTGGTGATCATCCCCGCCCGTACCTGAAAAATGCGCCCGACCCTGAATTTATTTTATTTTTTATTTTGTTAAAAACTCTTTAAAATGCGTCGAGATAGCAGCAATTCAACTTTCGTAAGCACCATAACGGGTTAAACCATCACCAGGTCCATCTAGCGGCCAGTGAAGAAACTACAACATCCAGGCGCATGCGCTGTTGGCTGCTACTCCCGCAAACAAAATGGTCTCCAGGGTTTTATAAAGTTTTTCACAGAAAGAATAAAATACCCCCCCCCCCCCCCCCCCCCCCCCTCCCCCCCCCCCCCCCCCCCGATTTGTGTGATCAAAAGGACGATCACCAACTCTTTTTATTTATTTGGCCTAATTATTATATACTGAACGCCAATGAAAAACGCACCAGTCTAATTTGTAGTTGTAGAAAGAATAAGAGAAGAAAAAATAATACTATAGTCCGTCCCACAGGGAACGTCTTTTTTCATACTATGGAATTTACTACAAGTTATTTATTTCTGAGCCGATTGTTTTCTAAATTGGGACGGTGAAAAAAAAAAGTCCGCTTAGAAGGCTCGATCCTACGACCCGAGCACCTGAGACCTTCCTAGTGAAAAATCGTTAAATGATTGTTTCGATCATCTTTTATTATTATTTATAATCACAACGTGTTCATAAATACCTACTACCAACCCTCATCTACCTTCACAGTGTACGTTTCTAAAAATTATAGTTGGTAAGCCGTTAACATATCACAAAGTTTGGTTATATAATACTTATATAATTCACGTAATTCTATAGGATATGAGACGGGAGTCCAGGCTAGTAGTAGTTTTTTTCAAAACAAATGTTTTCAAGGCTGTTCTTCTGATATTTGCTACTACATTTGTTACTAATTTGATGAATAAGCCAGAGCGGATATGAGGAGATCCTTGAAATATTTGCGGCATATTTTACCCCACCCACCGTTTTCCCCTTCCCCACGTTGTCATCTCATACTTATAAGTCAGAGGTAATCACACGGTTCTTAGAATATTGACCAAGATAACCATTTAGAGGATTGCATTTAATGAGAATATAGTAAAACGTTCCACTGATGCGCGGTCAGTCTAGGATCGATCCCCGTTGGTGGACCTATTTGGGCTATTTCTCGTTCCAGCCAGTGCAACACGACTGGTATATCAAAGACCGTGCTATGCGCTATCCTGTCTGTGAGATTGTGCTTATAAAAGATCCTTTGCTACTAATAAAAATGTAGCGAGTTTTCTCTCTAAGAATATATGTCAAAATTACCTATAGCCGATTATTAATAAATCAATGTGCTCTAGAGGTGTCGTTAAGAAAAAAACTTGTTTTAATGAAAAGATAAACACATTTCAAAGGTTTTCGATAGGTGGCGGTTAAAATTCTTATTAACATATTTATCCAAATAAAATAGTTTCCTAATACGTCTAACCAGTATGCCATCGCTGTAATATTAATATTGTTGTTTAATATTTAAACACCGTCTGGGTCTAATGGGAAGCCAAACATATTAAGATGAATAACAATATTTAGATGACACTTTGGATGATGGTTTAATTAATAAGATGCTGTATTGGGAAAATAAAACCGTTTTGTTCTCCGGTTGTTGTTGTTTTTTGTTTTTTTCGTTTTTTCCCCTTTTTTTAATTTGCAAAGTGGGATTATATACCCTCATCCCTCACTTCCTATCCTTGACTCTGATAGCTCTAAAAATAAATTTAAATATAATTTGTTCTGTCAAAAGACGAAATGTCCTATCAGCAAGAAAAAGCCAGTATTTTATGGATACCTTAATTTCACGTTGTACAGCGAAAAGACAGTATCGATTTTCGCAACCAATCAATGGACAGTTGTTTGAATTTGTCCTCTGGTGTATTATCTCGTTTGTGTGCGATAGCCAATCATAACGAGCCACGACGAAGCCGGTACAAAGGTAAAAAAAAAAAAAAAAGAGTACAGCTCTACGACGTGTCGGTATATAGGCTGTAAAGAACTTTGTATTGGCCTGGCAATCCCATTTGGTTCCATCTTCATTGTCATGTCGTTTCGCTCTAAAACTTTGCATCAAAGCGATGAATATTTTATTGTGAACAACGTCGGCGCGAACAGCTAAATAAATTAGTCCCAATGTGGCATCAATACAGCCGCTGTCCATGTCGCCGACGTGGGATTCACGTTGAAGTGAAGATGACGCCAACTGTATTCAACGTGGATATAAATAAATGATTTTGTTTTTGGATGACAGACAAACTAATTATCTAATGGAAAAAGAAGTGCAATGAAAATTTTAAAAAAAGAAGAAAGTTTGTTGAATGGTAATGACAGAACTAATTATCAAGTACCAGCGGGCGGGGTCAAGCTCAGTAGGTAGAACTCTCACCCGAGGTGCTTACGTCGTAGGATCAAACCTCCTAGGTTGATACACTGGTTTTTTTTCCAAAAGGTCGCGGTATGTGTTGCTCTGCCTGTGGTAAAAGTTAAAGTTTGTTTTGTTTAACGACACCACTAAATTACATTGATTTATTAATCAGCGGCTATTGGATGTCAAACATTTAGTAATTTTTTACATATAGTCTTGGGATAGGAAACCCGCTACATTTTTCTCTTAGTAGCAAGGGATTTTTTATATGCACGGTTTTTTGTATTCCCGTCGTGGTGTGTTGGCTAGACCGAGAAATAGCCCAATGGGCCCATCGACGGCGTGCGCTTTACCACTGGGCTACGCCCCGCCTTGCCCGTGGGTAAGTACATAAAATGGTGATGTCTGGCTGGCTGCCTGGCTCTGTGAATGCGGGTGAAGAGGTTATCCCGTTCACTGATGTTTGATCACTTCCTGGAAAATGGATATGATAATTTTTTTAACGTACCGCTTTATATACTAGAACCGTGCTAAATCACTATAGTCCTTCCCATGGAGGAACGCCTTTTTTCATACTATGGAATTTACTACAAGTTATTATTTTTCTAGCCGTTTGTTTTAAAAATTTCACACAAAAATAGTTGTTGGTTTTTGTGTTATTTCAAAATACTTTTACTTTTATTCTTACGTCAAACCAAATTGAAATTATTTGCCAAAATAAAAAACCAGCATTTTTGTAGGAAAATGGGACGGACTATAAGTAGCATTAGGTTGACACTGACATAGGTTTTGATAAATAGCTATTTATTATCAATATGGCAAAATATTTCTTTCAGAAATATATTTTCCTAACATTGATCCAAATCTTGAACAATTTGACTTCTTAGACATGCAGACCACAATATCCATTCATTGGTTTAAATAGAACATAATTACATAAAATGATGTTAACAGGGTAATATGAAAATACTGAAAGATGTATTTCTAATGACAAACACTTTAACATCACTTGACAAATGATTTGAGATTAAATATTATTTTAAAATGCAAGAGTAAATATAATGTAATTCTATTTTAAGTGCATAACATTGTCTGTTGATCTAACAAAGACTACTTATTGTCAATAGAACGCCTGATGCTCTTACTGAAAAAAAAACCCCATCATAATTAGAAAAACGTTTGAGGACGGTTTCAGTTTTTAAAATGAAATAATTTTGTTTTTTCTTTTTCTTTTTTTATAAAATGTAATTTTAGAAAGTGAACTGACATAAAGTTATGATTTGTCTTCCATAAATGGGGGGCGAGACATATCCCAGTGGTAAAGCGCTCGCTTGATGCGCGGTCGGTTTGGGATCGATCCCCGTCAGTGGGCACATTAGGCTATTTTGCTCTCCAGCCAGTGCACCACGACTGGTACATCAAAGGCGGTGGTATGTGCCACCCTGTCTATGGGATAGTGCATATAAAAGATTCCTTGCTGCTAATCGAAAAGAGTAGTCCATGAAGTGGCGACAGCGGGTTTCCTCCCTCAATATCTGTGTGGTCCTTAACCATATGTCCGACGCCATATAACCGTAAATAAAATGTGTTGAGTGCGTCGTTAAATAAACAATTTCCTTCCATAAATGATTATTAAAATTCGCGATTCATATGTACGCCAGACACCGTTATTGAAATAAACCTTACTATAGGCGTTTGTTTTGGGTTAACATTTCGTCAGTTTCATCAAATCATGTGTCAAATCGTTCGTTACTTATTCCCACGGGGGGGGGGGGGGGGTCAAACTCCTAATCGAAATGTAAAGCAGCCCCCTGACAGTTTCTCTTTTGTTCTTTACATTTCCATTCTCCCTTGTCTTCATTCTTTTTCTTTCTACTTATATTATCATGTCTTTTATTTTACATCTGTCTTCACATTATATTCCTATTTATTCTTTTGTCTTTCTTTCTCTTGTATTTTCTCTCTTCATTCCCGTTTATCTTATCTATCTCATTCCCTTATTTCTATTTATTTTTCTATTTGCTATTTTCACTGTCCTTTGTTTCTCTTCTATATTATTTTTGTTATCTACTTCTCCATCTTTCTTCTTTTTGATGTTCCTTTCTGTTCATCCTAAACAGAAAAAAGAGAACATAGGACAGTGAAAACAGAAGAAAGAAAGAGTACATATTGAGAGAAAAGTGACAGAAAATAGAATGAAGGAAAAGGAAAAAAGAAGAAATTAATAGAAAACAAAGATAATATAGAAGAGAAACAGAAGAAAGACAGTCAAAAATAGGAGATAGGAAACGTAAATAGGAAAGAGAAAAGAAAGACAAAGGAAATAGACAGAGAGAAAAGATAATAAGATAGATAAACTGAAAAGACGACTCGTTAACTAGCAGAACGACAGTGGCTTGACGTCACTAATGATAGGTTTAGCGCTGAAACATACACGGTGACATAACAAAATAATGTCTCGTGATTAAAATTTGACCAATCAAGATTATAAGAAGCGATATCTCTTAGGAGAATATCGTAAGAGATATCGCAAATTATAGTGCCAGCGATATCTCCTACAATAGCCTTAAATGGATGATAATAACAGGTTATGTTTTAATATTAAAACTTACCTCAAAAGCGTCTTGTTTTTTTTTTCAATAAGAGTATCGGACAAACTACTGACAATAAGCAACTCTTGTTGTTGGTGGTGGTTTTTGTTTGTTTGTTTGTTTGTTGTTGTTTTGTTTTTGTTTTTGGGGTGTGTTTTTTTTTTTTTTGGGGGGGGGGTGGTTTGGGGGGGAGGGGTTGGGTTGGTTTTTAGCACCTCGAACCTGCCAATACCACATTTATTTACAGAAGGTTATATTCAGTATACATTGAATTAATTATTTGATCAGTTAAACGGGTCTCATGGAATAAATAAAAATTTAATATATATATATATATATATATATATATATATATATATATATATATATTGAAACATGAATATTAAAAACAATATTGTTATCATACATGTGTGTGTGTGTGTGTGTATATATATATATATATATATATATATATATATATATATATATATATATATATATATATATATATATATATATGTATGTATGTATAAGTCTGTAATGTCCTAAAACCACTGTTGTATAAATTGATCGCAGAGGTTTGGTTTCAGTTCTTGTTTATACGATTTGAAATCATTATTTGTGTTATTGAAAATACTTTTTATGAATTTCAACCATTTAAATTGATTTCTTTCACCATTGTTTAAAGAAAACATTAATTTATACAAAATACTACTAAGTTTGTTTTCGTTTTTAACCAGTTTACTCCAAAATTACACCATTCGTAACTTTACTTGTATATCTAAAAGGAATCTTCCTAATTCTCCATATACCACAAAATTTGAAGTACTTTTTTTTACCTTCAAAATCCGTTTACAAAACTGGAGATTAATTTTTTCTATTATTTGTAAATTTTCATAACCCAAACTGGTATGCTATTGTTCCGTATTTTTTTGGTATATGGCAAAAAATGCTTTTTGAGCTTGGTCTACAAGATGTTGCTTTGCATTAGAAAAATTCCCATTATATGTAAAACAAAATTCTTAAATAACAGTAATAATCAATAATTTCCAATCGTTCATCTTGCAACTCAAATTCAACATTTGACCTCGACTTTCTCTTGCTAAAAATCACAACTTTTGTTTTATTCACATTAGTGCTAAGATTCCAAGAGTTACAATAGTCATCAAATATATTTAAAGCATGTTGCATACATTCAGGAGTTTCAGAGAAAACGACAGTACCATCTACATATAATAGTACGAAAATTTTAATAAATATATGTAATCTCTTTTGGCTTTTTTTTTTTTTTAATTTCCAGTGGAGGTCATTGTAGCATTTTAAAAAATCTTGAAGATCATTTAAAAATATAGAAAAATGGTGATAAATTCCCCCCCCCCCCCTCCCCTCCACCTCTGCCTGGCTCGCGCCTGTGGGATATGGAAACAAAAAATCAGATTTCTTCCTATTAAATTCAACGCATTATTTAATATTTTTATACAAATTAACAATTATTTTGAAACATTTACCATTAATCTGACATTTTTGTAATTTTCTCCATAGCCCCGTATGTCAGACAGCGTCAAAAGCCTTTCGAAACTCAACAAAAGTATAGGGTTTTTTTTACCAAACAACAGGTATAACAACAATACAATATGCATACAATATATATATTATCGCTCGTTGAATGACCTTGGCGAAATCCAGCCTGATTCCTGTTTATTACGTTGAGTTCAGTAGCAAAAAGGTTCAGTCTGTTATACAAATTGCAGTAAACAGTTTGCCAACACAACTGATTAGCTCTATAGTTGTCGGGATCCTGTGGGTTACTTTTATTTTTATATATTGGTTTAATTATCTCCACTGTCCAGCTGTCTGGTATGATACCCGTGTTTAATATAATATTAAACAACTTAATATAGACTGGGATTAACAGAGGAGGAGATTTTTGTTTAGATATTCGTTAAGTATTCCATCAGCACCTGGAGCTTTGTTATTTTATAACTTTAGGATTGTTTCAGATATTTCACTTTCAGTTATAACTCCATTAAGAATGTTGTCAAACAAGGGATTTTCACAAAATTTGTTTATGTTTATATCATTCGTTTCATCATCTAAATGTGTATGTGCGTTTAACTTTTTAAAATATTCATATAATGTATTTATTAGAATATCATTGTGTTTACGATTATTATTTGAAAATCTATTCAAAGTATTCCAAAAGGCCTTTGGGTTAGATTTTGATAATGAATCAAGTTCTTTGGCACATTTTTCTTGATGTTCTTTTATAATTTAAATTAAGCTCTTTCTTATATTCTTTGGAGCGTTTTTGTAATAAAATGTTGACATTATTAGACTTATTTGTTGAGTATCTATGTTGTACACTTCTTGTTAAACCAGGGCTTCCAATTACCAGAGTTATATCTATTTGTAGATAAGCCAAACACACTG
Source organism: Gigantopelta aegis (assembly GCF_016097555.1). Taxonomy (NCBI): domain Eukaryota; kingdom Metazoa; phylum Mollusca; class Gastropoda; order Neomphalida; family Peltospiridae; genus Gigantopelta; species Gigantopelta aegis. Next base: position 80,532,111 of record NC_054704.1, read on the forward strand.
GTTGCTGAATTGATAAATAAACAACCTAGATCGGTTACAATATGATTTACCTGTTCATCTGTAACGCTATCACTATTAATAAGGCTATCCAAAGATACGTTAATTTTTACTAACAAATCATTGTCAGTAAGTTCCTGTCTAAATTCGTCTGCTTTATTTTCATCCCATCGTATATGGTTAAGGTGTACATCAGGGTTATTTGTATGAAGTGGGGCGTAGTCATTGGAACGTATTACACACAGTGTAACTGCCTGTGTATATAGGAGAACATGGGATTAAAATCAAGGATTTCATATTGAGTATGTAATTTAAAGGCATTTGGTGCAAGTATTACATAATCAACTAGACTAGACTCTTTACACGTCATACATCCAACATTTTGATCTTTAAATAACCGACCATTAGCAATAAACAAGGCACAACGTTTACACACTTCTATCAGTTGTACTCCATAGTTATTGTGTCTTGTACTATCCTCACCACTAGTTCCTTCTAAAAGAATATTTAAATCAACACGTTTTTGAAATGGAAACACATTTTCCAAAAGTAACTCATCACGAACTGCTTCAAAAATGTCTATTAAGTGTTCATCAGGCATAGCAAAGTCAAGCATTGTAAACGTTCTGGAATTAAAATCGTCAAAAAGAAAAATATTGTCAGTATGACTACAAAACATCCTCATCTTCTACTTCATAAAAAGCATTATCAGAAAAATACCTTGTATTTTCTTTCCGTGTAGCCCAAGAGCCTGAAGTGAAGTAATTTTGCAATACAACATGACATAACGGTAAATATCAATTTAATAAACAGCTACACAGCTATTAGTTATGATAGGGGATGCAGCTCGATGTTTTGCTGATGTAGCGACACAGAGAATACACAAGAGTTAGTTATAACTCTCATATTTTATTATATAGCCTAAGAATAATTGAAAACCTGGACCCCGTTCCACGAAGTGAGCTCCACGCCAAGATCGCCAAAATGTCACCATAGTGCTACGGTCGTTGCGTGGAACGTGGCCCAGGTACGCAGGAATGACATCTGAAATGGTGAAATTGGAAACACAATCTCTAGTAGGGGTGGGGAGTGGGCGGGGAGGGGGTATGAGGGCACAGGTCAGATTTTCATCTTTATATGCATAAAGTAGAACAAAAAATCGTACATTTTCGCCCCCCTCACCCCTCACACGGTTCCTACGAGACTGGAAACCGATGGGTTTTTGAAGAAAAAAAACCCATATATTTATTGACGTTTGGCCTCAGATCAGTTATCTTCCCAGCATATCCGCGCAAATAGTCTGCTGTTTGACTGTGATTATTTCATGGCAGACAGCTTTGAAGTGAAACTATCAGTTGAAGTTGACATGCAGTTTGCAAACATGTGTAACTTGTTAACATTGAAGACTTTTTTGTGGTAGTTCCGGCCAATGCAAAAGTAGTGCTTTTTTTGTGTAAAATGAGTGTACTCCGGCCAGGTTTAGTGGGTGTGGTTGTTTAAACCAACATCCTGGGAGAAAGACCTGGACAACACGGGTCGTCCTTTTCAGGATGTGTTGCCCTCAAACAGGCAAATGTGCATTAAAAACCCCATGGGCCTACTGATAATAATAAAAATGCTATGCAAAAATATAGCGTTAATAATTATGGTCTGTGGCCGTTTTGTATTAAAGTTGGGGATTGACCAACAGGTTATGCCTAAATTAAGGTCTCTCCCTACATTTTACAATTTAACATTTAGATGGTAGACAAAATAACAAAATTGATTAAAAACAATAATTAGACAGATGTACATAAAGTGAGAGTGAGAGAGAGAGAGAGAGAGAGAGAGAGAGAGAGAGAGAGAGAGAGAGAGAGAGAGAGAGAGAGAGAGAGAGATGATACCGACGGTTAGTAATATTTGTAATATATTTAACACGGAATTCATAATAAATATGTGTGTGTGTCCAAGACAGTGTTCTAATAAGCATAAACATGACTGTGAAAAAAGAAACAATATGTCCTCCATCACATAATGAATAAAATCATTGGCTTCTATCCACACCAGAGTATCGTTCTGGTTCAACAATTAAACAATGAGACAGTAGGCAATATTTTGTTACAATGCATCAATATTTTGCTAATAACCGTCTTTGTGAATATGCTGAAGATGAGAAATATCAACAATGTGCGTATAGAGAATACATTTTGAAAAATACAGCAATAGGTCTTGGTACAACATTGTCTTCAATCCACTGTTTAAACAAACAGAGGAAAGGTGATTGATTGATTTTGGAGGGTTATTTTTTATTGTTGTGTGTGTTTATGTGCGTGCGTGTGTGTGTGTGTGTGTGTGTGAGAGAGAGAGAGAGAGAGAGAGAGAGATAGAGAGAGAGAGAGAGAGAGAGAGAGAGAGAGAGAGAGAGAGAGAGAGAGAGAGAGAGAAATACTGCGTGTGTGTGTGTGTGTGGGGGGGGGGGGGGTCTATCTGAAAAAACATATTGACATTCGCATGCATAAGCAAATCAATTTTAATATTATCATTTCCTGACATTATAAATCCAATTTTATTTACAACAAAAATCTAGCTTAATTTGTATTCGAAAATATAACGATAAATCAAATTTAATTTATATTCGTTAGTAGGCAATATTTTGTTACAATGCATCAATATTTTGCTAATAACCGTCTTCGTAAATATGGCCGAAGATGAGAAATGTCAACAATGTGCCTATAGAGAATACATTTTGGAAAATACAGCAATAGGTCTTGGTACAACATTGTCTTGAATCCACTGTTTAAACAAACAGAGTAAAAAGTGATCGATTGATTTTGGTGGGTTATTTTGATTGTTGTGTGTGTGTGTGTGTGTAAGAGAGAGAGAGAGAGAGAGAGAGAGAGAGAGAGAGAGAGAGAGAGAGAGAGAGAGAGAGAGAGAGAGAGTGTGTGTGTGTGTGTGGGGGGGGGGGGGGTCTATCTGAAAAACATATTGACACTTGCATGCATAAGCAAAACAATTTTCACATAATAATTTCCTGCCATTATCAATACAATTTTATTTCCAACGAAAATCCAGCTTAATTTGCATTTGAAAGTATCACGATAAATCCAATTTAATTGATATTCCTTAGTATAAATATGATACCTTGTTATTAAAAACAGCAAGAGACAGTTGATAATACTTCTGTGTTTTCCGATTTGCCGACGTAGATCTGTGAATTTACTAACGCGTAGAGGCTGAGTGCTCGCACGAGGTGCTTGCGTTGCAGGATCAAACCACTTCCTTGGATTAATTCAACACATTGGGGTTTTTTCTCTTTCCAACCAGTGCACCACAACTGGTCAAAGGCCGTGGTATGTGCTTTCCTGTCTGTGGGAAAGTGCATACAAAAGATCCCTTGCTGCTAATGGAAAAATGTAGCGGGCTTCCTCTGATGACTAAGTGTCGGAGTTACCAAATGTTTAACATCCAATAGCTGATGATTAATTAATCAATGTACTCTAGTGGTGTCGCTAAACAAAAATAAACTTTTACTTTTACTAACGCGTCGCCAATAAAACTCAACTGCGACAATAAAATCACCGATCTACGTCGGCAAATCCGAAAACACAATAGGGTTATCCCGTAATTATAGTGTTGTTCTGCTTGAGATAATTGCAGTAAAAGACTGTAACTTCACACATTAATATTACATTATCGTTTTCTATAGCTTTGACAGTTTCTGTGAAGGTATGGTAAACTTCACACTTTAAAATTCCATTATTGTGTTCTATAGCTGTGACAATTTCTGTGACGGTATGGTAAAACAATTTATGGTCGTGTTGCACAGCTGAGACAATAACTATTGTTGTAAAAGCATCATAATTTCACATGTAAAAAATAATTGTGTTATTTAGTATTAAACTTTTATGGTCGTGTTGTATAGTTGAGACAATTGCCGTTAAAAAAAATCATAATTTCACAGTTTATAAAAATCTGTGGCCTGATTGTTTAGGTAATTTCTGCAAAAATAGCGTAACTTTACAGTTTAAAAACTCTATGGTCCCGTTTTTAAAAATTTTAAATGTTATGGTCGGTTGGAACAATTGCTTTATCCAACGTTTACAGTTTAAACATGGTCGTGTTGTTTAATTTTAAAATTCTATGTCCATATTCTAAAGGTGGGACAATTTTTGTAAAAATATCATAATTTCATAGTTTAAAAATCTATGTCCATGTTCTAAAGGTTGGACAATTTTTGTAAAAGTATCATAATTTCATAGTTTAAAAATGTAAATCGCTGTAAAAGTATCATAGCTTAACAGTTTACAAAACTCTGTGGTCGTGTTGTTCTAGTTGAGTCAATCGCTGTAAAAGTATCATAGCTTAACAGTTTACAAAACTCTGTGGTCGTGTTGTTCTAGTTGAGACACTCGCTGTAAAATATCGTAATTTAACAGTTTACAAACTCTACGGTCGTTTTATTCTAGTTGAGACAATCGTTGTAAGAGTATCGTAACTTCACAGTTTACAAATTCTATGGTCGTGTTGTTCTAATTGAGACAATTGCTGTAAAAGTCCCATCCAGGATCTGACACTGTCGTGTCGCAGGGGTCACCGATCTTCAGCAGCTGACAGGCAGACGTGTCGCTGTTGTAGTTGTAGGCAAAACACATGGTCGTCAAAAAGCAAGCTTTCCCGCAATCCATAGGTTTGTTAGACTGAATCTCCTCCACCAGTTGTGAATTCAGCCTTTGACCCGGATGTTTCCTGAAATAAAATGCTTTAAAAAAACGACAATTTTTGTAAAATTAAAATATAAATCATACACACACACACACACATTGACACTCATTCACTCACACACACACACACACACACACACACACACACACACACACACACACACATACAAACACACAATGTCTCTCACCACACATATACACACACACACACAATGCCTCTCACACAAACACACACATACACACACACACAATGTCTCTCACCACACACACACACACACACACACACTCACACAATGTCTCTCACCACACACATACACATGCACACACACACACACAATGTCTCTCACCACACACATACACATACACACACACACACACATAAACATACACACACACACAATGTCTCTCACCACTCACACACACACACACATACACACACACACACACAATGTCTCTCACCACACACATACACACACAGACACAATGTCTCTCACCACACACATACACACACACACACAATGTCTCTCACCACAAACATACATACACACACACACACACACACACACATTCTCTCACCACTCACATACACACACACAATGTCTCACCACACATACACACACAATGTCTCTCACCACACACATACACATACACACACACACACACACAATGTCTCTCACCACTGACATACACACACACACACATAATATCTCTCACCACACACATACACATACACACACACACATTGTCTCTCACCACACACACATACACACACACACAATGTCTCTCACCACACACACACACAATGTCTCCCACCACACACATACACATACACACACACACACACAATGTCTCTCACCACACACATACACACACACACACAATGTCTCTCACCAAACACATACACACACACACACACACACACACACAATGTCTCTCACCTCACACATACACATACACACACACACACACAATATCTCTCACCACACACATACACATACACACACACACACACAATGTCTCTCACCACACACAAACATACACATACACACACACACACAATGTCTCTCACCACACACATACACATATACACACACACACAATGTCTCTCACCACACACATACACATACACACACACACACACAATGCCTCTCACACAAACATACACACACACACAATGTCTCTCACCACACACACACACACACACACACACACATATACACACAGTCGAGTCGAGATTGGTATCACATGGGCGGGCAAATTATCATGGTGTTCCTTTTAACAGCCCCATGCCTGTAGCTAATAAATTAGTATGATAGACTTTTGTAAGGAGTAGCTTTTGGTGGATATCACCCCATAAACATAGTGAAGCACGTTTCATACCTTTGCAACCAATGGACATCAGTCAAATGATCACTAGATGGATTTTCATAAAAGAAACGTAATTTACAGTCAAATTATTCAGGGGGGAAAAGGTGCAATGTCGACTGTGAGTTTTATCATCGTTTTGCTTTGTTATCATTATGTTCACGCAAGAAGTTTCTATTAAACAATTTACTTCTCACAGTAACAAATACAATGTTCGGTGCATTTCGATGGGGCCGAGTTACATGGCCATCTAGTGCCACATCCACTCAGTAACAACACGTAACCAATTCACTGAAGCCAAAGTTAGAGTGTTAATTGCAATTATTCCTTTAGTCTAGATGATGCAATTGATGTAAATAGGTTATGGTTTTTGTTCGTTTTCATGTGTACATAACAAAACCGTTATTAATTAGTTATTAAAGGTAGATTGGCGAGTTGTAGGGTGTATTTCAGTGAGCATGACGATAGGTGCGTTGTCCTTATAACTCAAAGTCTTTATTTTGTTCACATAATTTTAATCGATTGTGTAATCTAAAGTTGATTGATAATTAATAATCAATGATAGAATTCTAACCGATTTCCAACACTAGCAGCAGGGCATATTCGGTGGGTGGAATGGTTTCCAGTGACATTCTATTCTGGTAGTTCAACAATGTCCTTGCTTTGTCAACATGTTCCACGTCGCTGGTCTTATTATACAAGGGGGGGGGGACGGACGTAGCCCAGTGGTAAAGCTTTCGCTTGATGAGCGGTCGGTCTGAGATCGATCCCCGTCGGTGGGCCCACTGGGCTATTTCTCGCTCCAGCCAGTGCACCACGACTGGTTTATCAAAGGCTGTGGTATGTGTTATCCTGTCTGTGGGATGGTGCATATAAAATATCCCTTGCTGCTAATCGAAAAGAGTAGCCCATGAAGTGGCGACAGCGGGTTTCCTCTCTCAATATCTGTGTTGTCCTTAACCATATGTCCGACGCCATATAACCGTAAATAAAATGTGCTTGGTGCGTCGTTAAATAAAACATTTCCTATTATACAAGATAAGTGTGAAATGTTTTATTAGATAGACGTTGGGAGCATTTCCAATTACTTTGGTGTAAGGATTAAGTGTCATGTAACTAAATGTAAAAGTCACATCATGGTAGCAGTTTTAAGCTGTCCGTTTATCGGTTCCAGTGAAAGCAGAGGTAGTGTCACATTCTGTGAAACTGTGGAACAGAGACAGTGCCAGAGTTTTTTCTTTATACAAGACGTCATATTATATACCATGATGCCTGCTTCATCGAATACCCTTTCCTCACTTTCTCTTAAAATGATGTGATGTTACAGGTGATGCATGTCTTTTGGAACGTTCTATATTGTATTAAACAGAGACACGGTCGGCATACTCATCACATGTCCGTTATCTGGTAACAACAACATTCCAGGAAACTGAGCGGATGTTTTTCGTGATCCAACGAACAATCAGGAACCTTTTGCATCACAAATCCTATCGTAGACTGTCCCGAAGACAAGTAAATAACCATTACATCTAGTGCCGCATTTATTCTTCTTAGTAGATGCAGATGCTCTACACTTCCGCTATTGGACATTTTCACAGTTATCTTGTATGCTAAGACTAGTGACCTGGAATGTGTTTCTGAAGCAAGAAAGCTGTTGTACTGTCATAAGAAGAGGACGAAGAAGAACACAGTAGCACTATTTCACCCACCAAGGATGCCCTACTGTAGTACTCAAAACGTGTTGCCTACCAAGCTGGGATGTGGTCAACCAATGAACTGCATGAACAAAATGCACGCACTCCAGAGGGATGGGGGAGGACTTTTAATAAAGACAGTCGATACTGAGTTCTTATGTTGGATACTACCTATGAGACGAGAACCTGCAGTGAATTGTTTAGGCATGCTTACAAGAGTCTGAGTGGATGTAGGACAAGATGTGCATGCACAAATGCCCATCGGAGCACACTGAACTGTGCGTTTATGAGAAGTAAAATATTCAATATTCAAATATTCAATTTCATGTGCTGTGAAGTATGGAATCAGCGATATATACCTATATATATTGTAATCAAGTTAGATTAACTTAATATATGCTGTTACTACCTATAGTATATTATTCATTTCTAAGGAATGCGCATGACTTAAAAGTCTAGTTTCTGCCTTCTCATGGTCAAACCAGATATAATGATTATTTACTTCATGGCAGTCTGCAATCTTGGTTGTGAACAATTACGAAAAAAATTATACCAGTTAGACCTACCTGGTTACCAAATACATGAAATTTGATGAGTATGCCGACCGTGTATTTGTTTCATATAATATAGAACATTCCAAAAGACTATGTATATGACGTCTTATAATATGACATAACGTCTGCTTTCTTTGGAGAAACATATAATTGGACGTCTTGGGGGTGCATGGAACTGCTACTCTGGTGTGAATCGTGTCTTTATCTACATGGCACTCATCTCATACACCAGTAACTCTCATGATAAGACCAGTGACCTGGAACATGTTGACGAAGAAAGACATGTGTTGTAATGCCACAATAGGAAGACAATGAAAACCATTCCACCCACCCAGTATGCCCCATTGCAGCACTCAAAACGATGTGCTTACCAAGCTAATATTATGAGTCACCAGTGAACAATATAAACAACATGCACCCGCTCCCGAGGGACGTAGAAGGACTTTTGATGGCCAGTGCAGTGTTCTTGCATGGAATACCCTTAATCTCATTTTCGCTTCCAAAATCTGCAGGAAAACGACGGTAAATTAAGACTCCCAAAAGACATTGCAGCGTTTTTCCTCAATAATTTGTCTGTGTATTTCGTTCCTTTTAACTACACCCATTATCCTCAAAACTCTAAATTAGACAAAGGGAAACTGTGACCCTAGGTGGTATGAGTGCTGAAATATTGGAATATCCTAACTTTGTCTTCCAAATCCTGCACTGAATTGGCTAAGTATGGTTACAAGAGTCCGAGTGGATGTGGCACTAGATGGGCAGGCAAATAGATCCCTTCGAAGTAAATTGTTTAATATAAACTTCTTGCATGAACAGAATGGTACCCAAGTAAAAAGATGGAAAGATTCATAAGTGACATTGCACTTTTTCCCTGAGTAATTCGACTGTATATTTTGTTATTTGTACAAAAATGAAAATCTATCTAGTGATATTTTGATTGATATAACTCCATTAATTACCTCAAAACTTAAAGTTAGACCCACAAAATAAGAATATAGGTGGCAAGGATTCTGAGATATTAGTACTAATATCTATTGTATGGCGGCCATTCTGGAAATCCACGATTGTCACCATAATGTATTTTGGACAAGTGGTCCCTTTTAAAAGTTGAACCTAAGGCAATGAACAAACATGTTCCACTTTTAACATATTAATACAAAAGCAAACGATGATAAGAATCACAATAGTCATTGCAGTCTATATATGTCTTTTCTTTTATTAAAACAAAATATATTTAGTAATATTGTGTATGATATAACTACACGCATAACCCTCAAAACTGTAAGTTAGATTAAAAGAAACGTTACGAGCCTAGGTGGTATGGGTTCTGAGGTATTGATATCAACAGGTTTTTGCATGGCGGCCTTCTTGGACAAGTGGTCCCTTAAATGTTGAAATCTAAGAAATGTTAAAATATTTTTAAATTGTTACTGGTAGTGTGTAAGGATCTCTTGATTGCCTGCAAAGCAATTATGTTATTTTTTTCTCACACTTTTATGTTAGTTTTGTAAATATGACTGTCGTTTGTTGTAAAGGCACCTCTTTTCAAAACAATTTAACAATGACCACTTTAATTACTCATTGGATGTGTATAATTCACATTCAAGTCAGATGAGTTGAAATGTGTCCCTCATACATGAACCACTAGTACCATTAATGCCAAGATGTCGGATTTTAAAAATCAACACGTCATCATCTTTTGACCTCTGGTGAACTCATTATTTCACCAATATATATATATATGTATATATTGTATATCAGTGTGTAGAGGGATTTAATATAAACATTTTGAATGCTAATTGGTGTGGTTATGTTTATTGGATGCAAAGTTATCATACCTTTTGTTATCCTCACCCCAAAATAGTGTGCAAGAATTTGTCCTCGCCTCACTATTTTTATGGGGCGATATCCACCAAAAACGATTTGTATACTACATCCACAAAAATTATCCAGTATAGCTAGCTAGACCGGCCTCGGTGGCGTCGTGGCAGGCCATCGGTCTACAGGCTGGTAGGTACTGGTTTCGGATCCCAGTCGAGGCATGGGATTTTTAATCCAGATACCGACTCCAAACCCTGAGTGAGTGCTCCGCAAGGCTCAATGGGTAGGTGTAAACCACTTGCACCGACCAGTGATCCATAACTGGTTCAACAAAGGCCATGGTTTGTGCTATCCTGCCTGTGGGAAGCGCAAATAAAAGATCCCTTGCTGCTAATCGGAAGAGTAGCCCATGTAGTGGCGACAGCGGGTTTCCTCTCAAAATCTGTGTGGTCCTTAACCATATGTCTGACGCCATATAACCGTAAATAAAATGTGTTGAGTGCGTCGTGAAATAAAACATTTCTTTCTTTCCAGTATAGCTAGTTTACCATCACATGGCGACAGTCCCTCTACGACAACTTCACAAAGAGTTAAAACATCACGGTAAGCCTCATTATATATCTGAATTCGGACAAATCTTCCAGAGGTTCCAGGATGACATGTCACCGTTGCCCAGGCAGCAGCCGCCACACTCCCCTGATAGAAAGCACATTCTGTGGTCACGGTTTTGTCTTGAGAAATCACAGTGATGTTGATATCTCTTAGTCTTTCCGCTGAAAACATTTTAATTCAATAAATCTCTGGAGTGTGGGGTTGGGTTGTTTTGGGTTTGTTTGTTTTTTTCTTTCGTTTTTTTTTGCTCAAAAAATATATAAATTAGAAATGAATTCTGGTAAGCTGCGTATTTAAAATGTAAATGAAAACAGATAATATCATTTTAAAAAGTATATATAATTGAATTTACAGAGGAAGCCTCCACCTCCCACGATCAAGGAAGTGAACATTTTCAGGTGCAAATAATGAATTTTACCTTTACACACTTCATAACAAACTGTTTAAAATGTCCTCGCGATTGCAGCGTTGAAGTAAAAAGTTTCTTTTGTTTAACGACACCACTAGCATGCATTGATTAATTAATCATCGGCTATTGGGTGTCAAACAATTGGTAATTCTAACAAATAATTATCAAAGAAAACCCACTACATTTTTCCAAATGCAGAAAGGGATCTTTTATATGCACTTTCCCACAGACAAGAAAGCACATACCACGACCTTTGACCAGTTGTGGTGCATTGGTTGGAAGGAGAAAAAAACTGTCAGATGAATGGATCCACCAAGGTGATTCGATATTGCGATGCAAACACCTCAGGCGAGCACTCTACCGACTGAGCTAAGTTCCACCCTTTGGGATGTTGAAGATCCCGACTATTACAGCTTAGGTACCTCGAAGGACGAGACGTAGGTCAGTGATAAAGTGCTCGCCTGATGCGTGGTCGGTCTAGGATCGATTCCCGTCGGTGGTCCCAGTGGGCTATTTCTCGCTCTAGACTAGTATATCAAAGACCGTGGTGTGTGATATCATGTTTGTGGCATGGTGCATACAAAAGATCCCATGCTACTAATGGAAAAATATAGCGGTTTTCCACTCTAAGACTATATATCAAAATTACCAAATGTTTGATATCCAATAGCCGATGATTCACAAATTAATGTGTTGTAGTGGTGTCGTTAAACAAACAAACTTCAACTTTGTTTTACGTACCTCTAAAACTGATGTGAGAGGCTGTAACTGTATGAACTTACCAAAGTAAGCCCTGTTGAGAACGCTCACTCTGTTGATGGTGTGTACGCCCCCCAGATCAACCTCCCACCACGGGTTGGGATTACGATGATAAACGCCCGTGTGCGAGCACTCGTTTTTTGTGCTACGTGTACCAATTAAGCCATCGGTAGCCAGAGATGCGGTCAAATTCAAGAATGTAGAACTCTGGATTGCTGGTTTTTTCAAGGCCAAATTTACCAGTCCTTAATAGAAACAAATATAACTAAAATTCAGGATTAAAAAAACAAAAACATTTTAGATAAAATTATTTTAAAAGATCAAACAGGATTTATAAAAGGAAGATACATAGGCGAAAATATATGTTTAATACAAGACATTATGCAATATACCGAAACACAAAATATACGAGGTCAATTAGTAGACTTTGAGAAAGATTTTGATTCTCTATCACGGTCTTTCATTCAAGAAGCTTTAGATATTCTTTATTTTATTACTTCTATTAAAAATTGGATAAAAACATTTTATAAAAATTCTGTCTCAGTAGTAATACAAAATGGACACTTATCAGAAGGTTTTAAATTAAATAGAGGTTGTAGGCAAGGTGACCCATTATCTCCTTACATATTTGTAATATGCGCGTAAATACTTGCAATTTTAATACTTAATAATAAAGACATTAAGGGTATAAATATTGATAGAAATGAATGAATGAATGAATGAATGAATGAATGAATGAATGTTTAACGACACCCCAGCACGAAAAATACATCGGCTATTAGGTGTCAAACTATGGTAATGCAAACAAATAAAGTGATGATCAACATCAATATAAAAATTCAAAATTTAAATAAAAACAGTGTAAAGAACTGTGCAAAAATACAAATATCACAGATGGATACTGACTTTTACTCAAAATTTCTATTATATCTCGAAAAAAACAAGGGAATTTGTGCTGTATTGGTCATTCTCAAAGAGAATGTTACACCCCTGCACCACGGTAAGGTTACAGCACGCGCAGGGGAAATATTGATAGAGAAGAATTCCTGATTTCTCAGTATGCCGACGACACTACGTTTATCTTAGATGGATCCCCAGATTCTGTGTACAGTACACTTACTACACTGGGTTTGTTTGCAAAAATATCTGGTCTGAAGTTAAATTATTTAAAATCAAAGATAATATGGAGAGGCAGAACAAAATATTGAAAAGAAGTGTTTTCAGTCTAGATGGAAGCTAGAATGGGGTTCAACCCAAAATACTTTATTAGGTATTAATTTCTCTTTAAATTTACAAGATATCATTAAAGATAATTTCGAGCCAAAAATAGTCGAATTGCAATGAATGCATGGAGTGCCCGTCAATTTACACTATTAGGCAGACTCACAGTGTTAAACTCACTAATAATACCATCGTCAGAACAGTTAGTTGAAATGTTAAATAAGCGATTTTACACATTCATTTACGTATATAACATTAAAGTCAACGTGGATAAGAAGGTTACTTTTAATCAACACAAAACTGACGTGTCTTTTCTCGTCAGTTACAGATATATTGATCAAAGAATTAATTATATATGGCGATCATTTTATTAATTTTTGGGAAGATGTTCTTGATAGCTGGCGAAACATCCAATGTAAACAAACAATAGAAAATGAAAACGATATAGCTAGTATAAACATTAAGTTTGACAATAAAACATTTAAAAATAAGAAGCCTATTTTTTCATTAGTGATTTAGTTAATACTGATAGAGGATTTCTAAATTCATGCGATTTTATAGAAAAATTTAATATAAAAACAAACTTTCTAGAGTATGCTTCTTTAATTAATGCAGTGAGATGTTTCATAGAGATATATGGAAACATAAGATGGAATAAATGAGTCAATTACAAACGAAAAACCAGTTTACCCCCAGAAGCTAAAACAACTTCTTAAAGACAAAACAGGTTGTAGAGAATATATAAATTATTATGCTACACAACAGCCATTCCAAAGTATCAATTAAAATATAAAAATAAAGGTTTTTAATATTCACCAGCAGAATGAAGTATATTTTACAATATGCCTTTTAAACTAACACTTTTCTATATACAATAAATTATATTAATTCAAATAAATGTACTTTTTGTAATCGTATCAGGGGTGGATCCAGGATTTTTAAAAGGGTGGTGTTCCAAAATTATAAAACTAGCAAGGAGCGAGGTGTCTAATGGGGTCTGGGGTTATACCGCTTCAGGAAACGTTTCAAATATAGATGTCTAGAGACGCGTTTTCGAGGCAATATAGTGTTACTTTGTTCTGTTTGGAACAGTTTGTGTGATAATTTGTGTTATTTTACCAATTATATAATATTATTTAATGAGACGTTGAATGCAATAAGTTAGAAAACGCACTTTAATTGGTTGTGATACCGCCGCTGGCATCGTCATGGGTGAAATTGGGAACGGTGTGGTCATATTTGTAATTATAAACAAGAAGAAAAAAACGTTTTGCAACCCTAACCTGATAAACAGTGGTAGAATAAAAAAACATAATCAGAGCAAGGTGATTTTGTCCTTGGGTTTCAGGAAATGGCTGGTGGCAGCAAGACAATTGGATGGCGCACCCAAAGCCAATATTTCTTTCAACATTTCTACACGTTGAGCATGTGTGGGTAATGATCAAAATTTAAAACAATAAAACATGCTGGCATCTTAGAGGCATCTTAATTTATCAACGGCATCATTGTGTCGATTGAACTTCTTCGATCGTTAAACACGTTGAAGGGTCAGGTAAACCAACGGTTTCAGATTTGTCCGAGCTTTTTTTAACCACTGCAAAATTGAACCTGCCATAACGCTAAATGTAGTTGATTTTTGGAACAGACATTCTTACTGGTATTGTTAAGCTATGAATAAACATTTAGAAATTAGTATAATGAGCCATTTTTAATTGGCCAATCAAAATAAGGGACACAAATGGTTTTGTAAACTTCCGGAAAAACGTCATCGACAAGTGACAAAAACAGAAGAGGTGAGACGTTTTTAACAACCGGTGTTTAAACATTAAAACAAGATTACTAGTACAAATGTTTGTCTTTATTTGACACTTTCTGGAGATTTGATTGAACCACATCCTGGATTAATTTCATTAATTGTATACACAGTGTGGTCGCCGCTGGACATGTGGCTGCAGCACTTAGCGGAGTCGTCAGAAAGGGATAATATTACGTATACCTCTGTTGACCACTCTAGTATCGATTTAATGTTATGTACTAAAGTATGGTTTTGTACGTGTTAGTAATCTAAAAAACAAACAAACAAAAAACAAAAAACAAAAACCATGACACCGCGAAAATTAAAAACCGCGAACTGCCTGCATTTTTGATACCTATATTTAAGAAACAATTTGGAAACATAAGTCCATAAACAATTCAGACGCGGATTCAGGCGGAAGTCCAGGTGACACGCCCCCTCTATTCTTTTCGAACAGTATATATTACAGAATACACAAAAATGAAAACCTATCCCATCCACTTTTTCAAAAGCAACAACGGGTTTTGTGCCCCCTCTATTAAAAAACCTTCTGGATCCGGGTTTGTTTTCATGCAAATGTAACGAAAACAAGGATTGAATAGGAATTAAATGTAACATTTGGACAAACCTTAGAGTCTGAAAAATTGAACAGGACTATAGTATTCCTGATATGAAGATCCGCTATTTGCTGCACCTTGTCACTGTTCATTTCAATTCAACTTAGTTTCGTGCTTATATCCAATTAAGTTTCAAGCACGCTGTCCTGAGCATACTGTCGATGTTGTTGAAATATCCCTTTTAAATAATAGTAAACATTTACTGTGGCCGCTTAATACAAGTATTTTAACGATTTGGGATCCAATTTATGTGGCCGCTAGCCCTTTAATATCTTACCTTTTCAGTGCAATCAGAGTATGTGATATTTTTCTGATAATTTTGCAAATGTAAGGCCACCACACCTACCTGCTCTCTTACTAGCACTCTTACTAAAAAACCCCACAAAAACAACAACAACTAACACTAACTATTGTTCTGGACAGATATCTCATATAGCTGAGGTATGTGTCCATGATAGCGTGCGTGAACCTTCATTGGATATAAGCACGAAAATAAAATTGAAATAAATGAGATACCGTCCGTATATTGAATCGGGGAAGGTTCATTATCAGTTATATCAACGAAATGAAATAACCAGTGTACGGTGGTAGTAAAATATTTCAACATTTACAAAAAATTTATAGGGCTTTTTTTTTCATTGTCTTAATAACAAATATCGTTAGAATACATAATATAATTTAAAAGAAAACAAAAAGCAACACACACACAACTTACCATCTATTTCTTCAAAGAACCAGTGGTAATGACACAAGAGTATGATATAAAGCCACAGAACTCGAGTATTTTCCATTCTGTGTTTACACACTCACTAGCTTAGTTTAGGAGTTGCCACACAACTGACTAAAACCAAAATGTATTTCTTGTTATATGTATGTGATTAATTAATATGTATGCATGTAGTTGTATAAGCAGCTGTACAATGGCGTAAACACAACTGAACCCATTGTGACGTTGAATGTTTAGTTTGGAATCTTAGCTCAGTTACTATTCCTTATATTACTTATTTATTACCCAAGCGGTCACTCAAGACAGGGAAAATATTTCTCAGGAGAAATACTCTGCTTTGATCTAACGAAGAATACCCTGGCGTTATATCGTTTCGATACGATAAGCAAACAATTTAAATATAATAAAAACAATACTTCGTACATACAATAATACTTTACCTTTCTCAAGCCACATTAGTTTATTGTGAAAAACACTGATAATTTTCCATGAATGCCAAGTTTTCCTCAAAAAAAGAGAAAAAATTAATAGCTGCTAAGTCGTACAGGTTCTAATATACCAAATCAATTCCTATTGCCGATAATGTTAACGTTTACTAATAAAACTGATATAAGCAGCGTATCAACACACCCAGGAAGTACAGCAATAAAAAGTGTGGCACTTCACATCTAATCTACCTGCAAGGAAATAGGGGGTCACATACAATTTAAGAGATTTAATTTATGTTTTAATAGCAACTGTCATTTTTGCTGAAAATTGCTATTCCATTTTTGGGGGTACCCTGCATTAGTTTCAACCTCTAGTATATACTGCATAACAACTGTATAACAATTAAAAGTGTATTTATTTATTGTCAATGGATAATAGTAATTGCACAAATAATCAGTGTCACATATTACTACCAATCACACCCATAGCTGTTTTTACTCCGTAAATATTTGACACGGGATTCTTCTTTGGTACTATGCAACCTACAGGTGTTTCCGCTATATTTTAACAAACGTCATATGTTTTCGATAGTTTCATTAGCCGTCTATATTTGTCCTTGTTGTGGAAGTGTAGGGTCTACATCAAAATCTTCTTTTGAAAATAAAATCATAAAATGTTTGTAACATATTTATATTATGTTTTCGTCATAGGTTAATATCTAATCCTCTTGTTCTACGTATCAACGGCACCAAAATTCAGATTGTCAGATTTTCAAAAAATATAATTCCACCAAACAACCTTTATTTGTTTTAAATGTAAATTCACATTTAAACATGCCCCACCAGAAATTACCGAAAAGACCTTTGCTGTTAATGACATAAGAGGTAACCCAACCAGCCTTCCATAAATGTTATTGTTCAGTGTAAAAGAAAACAAAAACCATCGATTGCGTACCATTTAAACCCAACCCGTTTAAACATTCTAGTTCAGATAAGTTCTGTGTAAGTATCGTAACTTAAGTTTAAAATATTTATGGCAATGTCGTTATACATTTGAGACAACTCCTATAAACGTATCTTAATTTTAATTTAATATTTTTGAAGGACGTGTTGTACATTTGAGACACCTGTAAAAGTATCGTAATTGCACAGTTCAAAACTTCTATTGTCGTGTTTTAGCCGACACGACTGCTATAAAAATTATAATAATTTCAGAGTTCACAGTTATTTTGTGTTTTAGCTGAGACAACTGCTGCGAAGTATTGTAATTTCACAATCTAATTAAAATTAGCTCCACTATTACATGTGGATTTAACAGCAGCCCGTTCGAGCTCATGTCCAGTTGACCTTTCATTCGACCAATCAAAACCTTACTTGCAAAATCATGTCAGTGATTTGAAAATAATTTGAAAAAATTCGGGTTTATGCCGAGGGTATACGAAATGATCGGGTGAATTACAAAGTATGCCGGAAACTAATTTCAATATAAAATTTTATATAAAATTCGCTTCAAGACGGAAAAAAACCCGTGATAGTATAGCCATAAAATCTGTTTATACTAGTATACAATCCAGAGTTTATTACAGCATTTTTTCCCCCGTTTTTTCAGTGTTGAAATAGACCAACAAGTTCGTCTATTGCATAAATAGTCTCTCCCGATATTTGTAGAATTTGTATGCTCCCGAATAACGCTATAAAAGGCGAAGTGCAATTGGTCGATATTTAAATTGTTATTTATAGATCAAATGTCACCTGGACATGGGAGTTCACGCAATGCTGTTAGATCTACTGGTGAGACCAGTAGAGCTAATTTTAATCAGATTGGTAATTTCACAGTTTAAAACTTTTATGGTCGTGTTTTTCTAGTTCAGACAACTGCTGTGAAAGTGTCGTAATTTCACGGTTTAAAACTCTGTAGTCGAGTTGTTCTAGATGAAACAATCACTGTAAAAGTGTTGTAACTTAATACTTTAAAAACTCTTTGGTCGTGTTCTAGTTGAGACAGTCGCTGTAAAAGTATTGTAACTTCACAGTTTATAAACTCTATGGTCGTATTGTTCTAGTTGAGACAATCGCTGTAAAAGTATCGTAATTTAACAGTTTACAAATTCTATGGTCGTGTTGTTCTAGTTGAGACAATCGCTGTAAAAGTATCCTAACTTAACAGTTTACAAACACTATGGTCGTGTTGTTCTAGTTGAGATAATCGCTGTAAAAGTATCCTAACTTAACATTTTACAAACACTATGGTCGCGTTGTTCTAGTTGAGAATCGCTGTAAAAGTATCGCAACTTCGCAGTTTACAAACTCTAAGTTTGTGTTCTAATTGAGT
Organism: Gigantopelta aegis; assembly: GCF_016097555.1. Classification (NCBI taxonomy): domain Eukaryota; kingdom Metazoa; phylum Mollusca; class Gastropoda; order Neomphalida; family Peltospiridae; genus Gigantopelta; species Gigantopelta aegis. The sequence continues at coordinate 80,551,145 of NC_054704.1, forward strand.
CAATTGCTGTAAAAGTCCCATCCAGGATCTGTCACTGTCGTGTCGCAGGGGTCACCGATCTTCAGCAGCTGACAGGCAGACGTGTCGTCAAAAAGCAAGCGATCGCGCAATCCATAGGTTTGTTACATTGAATCTCCTCCACCAGTTGTGAATTCAGCCTTTGACCCGGATGTTTCCTGAGATAAAACCCTCTGAATAAAATAAAATAAAACAAATATATATATATATATATATATATCATAAGCGCGCGCGCACACACACACACACACACACACACACACACACACACACACACACACACACACACACATTGTCTCTCACCACACACACATACATACATAAATACATAGTTTTATTAGCTAGACGTTGGGAACACTTCCAATTACTTTGGTGTAAGGATTACGTGTCATATAAGTAAATGCAAAAGTCACATCATGGTAGCAGTTTTAAACTGTCCCTTTACCTTTTCCATTGAAAGCAGAGGTAGTGTCACATTCTGTGAAATTGTGGAACAGAGACAGTGCTAGAGTTTTTTCTTTATACAAGACGTCATATTATATACCATGATGCCTGCTTCATCGAATACCCTTTCCTCACTTTCTCTTAAAATGATGTGATGTTACAGGTGTTTTTTGGAACGTTCTATATTGTATTAAACAGAGACACGGTCGGCATACTCATCACATGTCTGTTAGATTAACTTAATATATGCCGTTACTACCTATAGTATTATTTTTATTTCTAAGGAATACACATGAATTAAAAGTCTAGTTTCTGCCTTCTCGTGGTCAAATGGTGGCATCGAATGTTTGGGTCATCGAAGAATAACAGTGACACCAGATATAATGATTATTTACTTCATGGCAGTCTACAATCTTGGTTGTGAACGATCACGGAAATTATCATACCAGTTAGACCTACCTGGTTACCAAATACATGACATTTGATTAGTATGCCGACCGTGTATTTGTTTCATATAATATAGAACATTCCAAAAGACTGTTTTATGGAATACATGCATTATGAGTAGCATCAAATAATTTAGAAGAGGTTAGTAAGATAAAGGTATTCGAGTAGGCACTATTATATATATATATATATATATATATATATATATATATATATATATATATATATATATATATATATATATATATATATATAATATAATATAATATATATGTATGACGTCTTATAATATGACATAACGTCTGCTTTGTTTTGGAGAAAAATATAATTGGACGTCTTGGGGGTGCATGGAACTGCTACTCTGATGTGAATCGTGTCTTTATCTACATGTCACTCATCTCATACACCAGTAACTCTCATGATAAGACCAGTGACCTGGAATATGTTGACGAAGAAAGACTTGTGCTGTAATGCCACAACAGGAAGAAAATGAAAACCATTCCACCCACCCAGTATGCCTCATTGCAGCACTCGAAACGATGTGTTCACCAAGCTAATATTATCAGTCACCAGTGAACAATATAAACAACATGCACCCGCTCCCGAGTTCTTGCATGGAATACCCTTAAGCTAATTTTCGCTTCCAAAACCTGCAACAAAACGACGGTAAATTAAGACTCCCAAAAGACATTGCAGCGTTTTTCCTCAATAATTTGTCTGTGTATTTCGTTTCTTTTATAAAACATCCATCTGGTAATATTTGGCATGATATAACCACCCATTATCCTCAAAACGCTTAGTCAGATCAAAGGAAAACTGTGAGCCTAGGTGGTATGTGTGTTGAGATATTGGAATATCCTAACTTTGCTTTCCAAAGCCTGCACTGAATTGGTTAAGTATGGTTACAAGAGTCTGAGTGGATGTGGCACTAGATGGGCATGCAAATAGATCCATTCGAAGTAAATTGTTTAATATAAACTTCTTGCATGAACAGAATGATACCCAAGTAAAAAGATGGAAAGATTTACAAGTGACATTGCACTTTTGACCTGAGTAATTCGACTGTATATTTTGTTATTTGTATAAACATTAAAATCCATCTAGTTATATTTTGATTGATATAACTTCATTTATTACCTCAAAACTCAAAGTTAGACACCCAAAATTAAGAGTATAGGTGGCAAGGATTCTGAGATATTGGTACTAATATCTATTGTATGGCGGCCATCTTGGAAATCCACGATTGTCACCATAATATATTTTGGACAAGTGGTCCGTATTAAAAGTTGAAACCTAAGGCAATGGACAAACATGTTCCACTTTTTAATGAGAACAGATTAATACAAAAGCAAAACGATGATAAGACACACAATAAGGTAGGAAGGGAGGACATGTTTTATTTAATGACGCACTCAACACATTTTATTTACGGTTATATGGCGTCGGACATATGGTTAAGGACCACACAGATATTGAAAGAGGAAACCCGCTGTCGCCACTTCATTGGCGACTCTTTTTGATTAGCAGCAAGGGATCTTTTATATGCCCCATCCCACAGGATAACACACACCACGGCCTTTGATATACCAGTTGTTGTGCACTGGCTGGAGCGAGAAATAGCCCAGTGGGCCACCGACGGGGGTCGATCCCAGACCGACCGCGCATCAAGCGAACGTTTTACCACTGGGCTACGTCCAGCCACTACACACAAAATAATCATTGCAGTCTATATATGTTTTTTCTTTTATTAAAAAAATATATCTAGTAATATTGTGGATGATATAACTACATGCATTACCCTCAAAACTCTAAGTTAGATTAAAAGAAACGCTACAAGCCTAGGTGGTACGGATTCTGAGGTATTGGTATCAACAGGTTTTTGCATGGCGGCCATCTTGGAAATCCATGATGGCGACCATAACGTATCTTGGACAAGTGGTCCCTTTTAAATGTTGAAATCTAAGAAATGGTAAAATATTTTCAAATTGATATTGGTAGTGTGTAAGGATCTGTTGACTGCTTGCAAAGCAATTAGTGTTTTCCCTAGCTTGTTTTAGCATGGTGCAGCACCATGCCTCAATAGTCTAGCACCATCTTGCCTCAATCAACACCATGCTGCCCTGAGATTAAACAAGCCTTTTTCAGTAATTAATTCTAAAATTGCCTTTATAAAACACCCAAAAAGGTATTATTAATTAATAAAATATGCCTTTTATATCTTTTGCCATACATTTATTAAAGCAAACATATAAATTACATTAATATTTATTTTATATTAATTTGTGTGTACTTTTAATGAATAACAAGTGCCCCAAAAATTTAAAAAATGCCCCAAAAGTGTTTGGTCTACCATGCCTTGCCAAATTTCTTGGGAAATCACTAGCAATTATAGGTTTTTCACACTAATCGTTAGTTTTGTAAACATGACTTTAACAATGACCACTTTAATTACTCATTGGGTGTCTATAATTCACATTCTAGGCTGCTGAGTTGAAATGAGTCCCTCATACATAAAGCAGTAGTACCATTAATGCCAAGATGTCGGATTTTAAAAAATCAACACGCCATCACCTTTTGACCTCTGATGACCTCATTATTACAATTTGTATATATTGTAAATCAGTGCACGTTGTTGGGTTGTTGTTGTGCGGTTTTCCACTCTAAGACTATATATCAAAATTACCAAATGTTTAATATCCAATAGCCGATGATTATAACTTCAACTTTTTTTTACGTACCTTTAAAACTGATGTGAGAGGCTGTAACTGTATGAACTTACCAAAGGTAGCCCTGTTGAGGACGCTCACTCTGTTGATGGTGTGCACGCCCCCCCCCCCCCCCCCCACCCCCCCGATCAACCTCCCACCACGGGTTGAGATCACGATCTTCATTGTCTGTGTGCGTGCACTCGTTTTACCCGGCATGTATACCAAATAAACCATCGGTAGCCAGAGATGCGATCCAATTAGACGTTTTCGAGAATGTAGAACTCTGGACTGCTGTTTTTTTCAAGGCCAAATTTACCAGTCCTTAATAGAAACAAATATAACTAAAATTCAGGATTAAAAAAACAAACAACAACATTTTAGATACAATTATTTAAAGAAAAGATCAAACAGGATTTATAAAAGGAAGATACATAGGCAAATATATACGTTTAATATATGACATTATGCAATACACCGAAACACAAAATATACCAGGTCAATTAGTAGACTTTGAGAAAGCTTTTGATTCTCTATAATGATCTTTCATTCAAGAAGCTTTAGATATTTTAATTTTAAGACTTCTATTGAAAATTGGATAAAAACATTTTATAAAAATTCTGTCTCAGTAGCAATATAAAATAGACACTTATCAGAATTAAATAGATGTTGTTGGCAAGGTGACTCATAATCTCCTTACATATTTGTAAAAGCCCGGTCACACTGTCTACGATCGTCTGGCCGGATCCACGACAGATGAAAACCTCACGGATGACCCCGGATAGTGGTCTATCCGCGGTCCCCCACGAATGCACCACGGTTTAACTATGGTTTTCGACGAATAAACCAAAAATTATTAAGGATAGGGGGTTATTGACAACGAGGAGCGCTACGGGTCGCTACAGGTCGCTATAGATTGCTACGGATCGTTAAGGGTCGGTACAGGTTAGTACGGACCACAACGGATTCTCACGAATGATACCGGATCGTATCCGTGGCTAACCCGGCGTCCTGATCCTTGATAGTGTGACCGGGGCTGTGGCATGGCACCCTATGCAGGGTTATTACGTATTAGTAAGGGTTAGAACGGTTTATAGGTACGTATAAGGGTGTATACTACCAAATCAAATCCCATAGACGATAATAGTAACATATGTGGCTAAAACTCCTACCTGCAACGTATCAACCGACATAAACGCCACGGATATAAATACTACCACCCCTTACACTTAAAGTGAATCAGAAAAAAATGGGGGTCAAGCTGCTCGTTTCTGAGATAACGGGTAGCGTCTATGACTACCCTAGTTTCGCACAAAATTCGAGTACTTTTTTTTTACAGGTACCCCATACATGTTTCAAGCACAAGGCTACTTGATGAAATAATAATGCATACCGATGGATGATCGGACAACGACGACCATAGAGTGCCAGCAAGATGTTTGTCAGTCATCGAGTAAACAGTGTTGGCGTTTTAGTTCGCTCAAGAGCTTATTTGCTGAAGAGCAGAATCGAAACAACCTCAAACGACATACTTGCCCACCTGCGGTGTACAAATGTGTACGTCAGATTTGTATGCGTAAATCGCTGGCATAAGCTACTGTATATTATGTAATCAGTTTTGTATGTGATGTTAAATATGTTATATGGATCACTTTACACTTTATTTTGGTTCACTCAGGCCGTCAAACGACAGCATATGCGGACATATTTTACAATAGTTATTTACAGTGACAAGATGACAACAGGAGTTCTTCATAGAATATATACAGACATAATTCAAAATAGCTATATACACATTTTGAAAAGAAGACACATGGTGACAGAACATTTAAATAAAGCAGGGATATTTTTATAAGTCAGTACTTTTAAAAGTATAAAATGATATTGAAGATGTTTATCTATGGTTTACTAAATTTACTTGTAATTTCAGAGATTAATTTTGACATTTTATGGAGAGTGCTTACGGTAATTGTTCTTTGTATTTAAGAGTGCTAGGTTTTTTTTTTAATAATAATAATATGGCTTTATAAACCTTTTGCGTGTATTCATAAAATAATTACATTTAAATAAGTAGTGATATTCATCTCCAATATAATTTTCTTCGCACAATGTACATAATCTATTTTCGACTGGGATGCTATTCCAGCGTCCTATTTCTATGGGTAGATGTTCTGAATTTCAGAAGGTTGGTCCACAATTTTTCGAGTAATTTAATGAAGTAGTTTTCCAAATTTAATGTTTGTTTAAAAATAAAATATGTTTTGCCTTTGGATGTAGATTCGATGTTGTTATGCCATGTTTGTAGATAGTGGTCTAATTGACTTCGTTTAACATGCTCAGTTAGTATGCTCGACATATAAATATTGGTCATGCCTAGGTTATTTAACAGGTGTATTAAATTTTTTAGCCAGTTATAGCTGTTCCCGTTTGCAATAGAGTCTTTTATCATATAATTAAGAATTAAATTAGAGATTTTTGTAGATTTACCTTTAACTATACGTGCCCAGAATCCTATAATTCTTTGATTTATAACTAGTTTTAGTGGTGTTCTACCAAGTTCCCCATATAACATAAAAATAGGCGTACACTTTTTTACTGGCAATAATCGTCTAAGAAATTTTATAGGAATATTTTGTATTATGTCCACATTTTCGTATCCCCAGATTTAACAGCCATACAGAAGTACTGAGAGGACCATTGAATCAAATAATTTAAGCTTGCAATCAGTTGGCAAATTATTATCCTTGGCTTTAGATAAAACAAAATATATTGATTTAGTTGCACGCTGAATTAAACATTGTTTTGTTATTTTAAATTTGTTTTGCTTAGTGAACGTTAAACCTAAATATTTGTATTCTTTAACATTTTGAAGAGACTTATCTCCGAGAGTATACTTTTTCTTATAGTCATTTGCATTTCCATTAAATATTATTATTTTTGTTTTTCCACTTTACTTTAAGTTTCCATTTTTTTTAGTATTCCAAAAAGAAATTTAGATTTTTTTTGCAAATCGTGAGCATTGATTGCTAGTAGTGCAGTATCGTCGGCATATAGGAGACAAAGTAAGTGGATACCGATGTCTAGGAAGCAATCGTGGTCATCTATAGCGGTGGCTACCCCTGAGCAGTTGGAATTTAGTAGGTGGTTTTCTAAGTCATTTAAATAAAGTGAAAATAGGACAGGTGACAAATTTTCACCTTGGCAGACTCCGGTATTGCAAGAAAATAATTGTGAGCATTCATTATTTAAACTGATACAGGATTTTATACCTTGATATATTTTTTGGATATTTCTAAGGAATTTGCCATTTATGTTATAGTTTAATAATTTTTGCCAAATGAAGCTTCTTGATATCGTATCAAATGCCTTTTGGAAATCAATAAACACACAGAAGAATTTCTTTTTTTTCTTCTTTTTAAAATTTCGATTAAAGAATATATATTAAACAGATGGTCGGTTGTGGAGTAGCCTTTTCGAAAGGCAGTCTGGGCTTCAGTTAAGATATTATTTTCTTCTAGATAGTCATTTAGTCGCTTATTTAGGATCGTTGTAAATAGTTTTGAGCTACAGCATAATAAGGTTATTGGTCTATAATTTTCTGGCATAAAACGGCTTCCTTTATTTTTAAAGATTGGCTTAATCATTCCTATCAGCCATTCATTTGGGAAGATACTGTTATCTAGCATAACATTGAATAGTTTTGCGTATATTGGCAACATTTTGTCCGCAGTAGATTTACTCATTTGTAATATTATCAATTCCGGAAGCTTTTCCATTTTTAAGCTGTTTCATTGCATTATTAACTTCTCTTTCTTCAATCGGTTTGTCTAGAGCGTCATTATCTAATTCGAAAGTTTCAAAATTTGTATCTTGATTTATAACATTATTCATAGAATCTCCTTCATTTACTTTTTCAAAAAGTTGCTAAGTTCGTTTAGTGATAGAAAATTATTATTCACAGTTATTGTTGTTTTTTGTTTTTTTGTTTTTTGTTTTTGTTTTTTTTAATACATATTTATTGGTTTAATAATTTATAAAAAGATTTTGGGTCATTTAATTTCAGATCGCGCATTTGTTTTTCTGCTTTGTATTTATGAGCTGCATTTTCTTTAAATAAACATTTCTTATATGATCTGCTTGAGTTAATTAATCTCTGTTTTCTGCACTTTTTGTGCAGAACTGAATATGTTATCTTTGTCGCGTGGTATTTTTTTCTAGAGACAAGACACGTGCCAAATAGAGGTTGCTTGGTTTTAAATTTAGTCCGTGCACGAGCACCGTTTGTCACGTGGCCGAATGTTGACACTGCAGTCTATAAATAGATTTTTCATGACCTCAATCGCTTTGTTGACACGTGTGTGTGCATCGTTCGTGTCGTTACACAAAATGCTGGAGATACTACCAAGCGACTTTTGGTCAAACTTATTGACAAATTGCTGTCTTTTGTCAGGTATCCATTTACGGATTTTTGTGTTTGTTGAATCTACCGTGTTATGTCTATTTTTATTAATTTCTTCTGTTAATGTCAGACAGAGCCGGATTAAGCAACTGCGGGGCCAGTAGCAAAACATAGCATAGGCCCCTACTACTGGCTAGTTACAAAAGTAAACGCCCGCCCCTCAACCCACGCCCACTATTATTATAGCTTTACATACAACATAAACACACCTTAATGTTTGAACAATCAGTCAGATCTATTGTCGAAAGAAAAGGAATCTTGCCATCAGTATTAAAAACCAGTGCAAATGCCATTAAACTATAATGTAACTGCATGTATGCCCTGAAAACTTGGGTCAAAGTTTAGGCCAGTAGACAAGTGTGATTCAGACTCAGATTAAGTTATATATCGCGCCTTCGAGATTTAATATGAGCAAAGTCTTTTATAATGGAAGTGGTGTCAACCGTTCTCAACAACTCGCATTCGATGCTCATCAACGTCAGCATATTTAAACGTTTTTCTCCCATCGTCGTTCTTTGTGCATTTTTTATGCGGCGCAATTTGGAAAACAAACGCTCCCCGTGAAGTTTGTAACTATCATACACAAATACATGCAAGCATGATTTCAATATTAGGAAAACATGATTGCATGTTGTGATCTCTGATGAGACGGTACATGAGCAGCTCCAATGCCTCGCCGCCTATCATCGCCGTATTGTCCTGATCGTCAGCTGCAGCATCTGACTGAGAAGCACTCGTATCAGTTGTCGTAGCCCGCTTACCAAACTCCGTGTTGAGAAGTGCCATGAACTGTAGAAGTTCGATTGCCAGACTGGCCTCCAAATCATTTGGATACTTGTTAATGAGAGCCATCGCCGATTTTAACAGTTGCTCCTCGGACATCGACCCTAAATTTCGCAAGAAGCCAAACTTGTTACTGATTTCCTCATATGCTTGCACACGTTGCAGAAATCAAGCTGTCGATGATCACCAAGAACGTGCCGACTCGAATCTTGTTTGCAACCGTTTCAGCTTTCTCCTCTTCAGATGACAATCCGAACTCATGATCATATTTACGGTTGCGTTTGCGCACCCTCTGTATGTCTTGCCGATATTCAGCAGAATTTTTTAATTCCTTGGATTTTTGTTCAGTGTCTTCAAACGTAGGCCGGAGATTCTGAACAAACACGATCAGTGACTTGTATAGAGTGCATGCAGTGTTTAAGTCTTGGTGTGCTGACTGCAGGCTAGTGCTGCACGTCTAGAATCTTACCAACACCTGATGCCACAGTACAGTTCGTATGCCCGTTTCCAATCAGTCCATCATTGCTGCAAGCCCACGTGCTTCTTGTCGACATTCACCTTTCTGATTTTCATCTGCAGCAATACTGTCGATGACGTTGTTTATTTGACTATAGCCCATGTACAGTGCTTTCAGTGCATTAGCTCGGGCCGACCATCGTGTGTCAGACATGCGCTTTACACACTGTAGTTTGTTCTCAGACAATGCATCAGTTAGTAGAGACCAACGGTACGTCGATGCAGAGAAAAATACATATAAACGCTGTATGAAATCAAAGAACATGGTTGCCTGTTCGCAACATGAGGCTGCGAACTGATCCATCAAATTGAGTGAGTGTCCTAGCACATGGCACATACTCTGCTAATGGATTTAGCTTTCGAACATGCGCCTGCATTCCATTGTACCTGCCAGACATGTTGCTGGGCGTTGTCATATGACTGTCCACGACAGTCACTCAGGCTGATGTTATGTTCAGCAAGAAAGTCACTCAGCTTCTGAGCAAGTTGCTCACCACTGTGCCCCTGCATATGTAAACACTTGACGAATCGCTCTACGGGTTCTGATGGCAGTACATATCGCAAAATAATTGTAAGCTGGTCTACGTGCGATAAATCGGGAGTATAGTCAACAGACACGGAATAATACTTGGCCTCTTTCACTTCATAAATAATGCGGTCGAGAACGCAAGTTCCCATTAAGTTGATGAACTCGTCACACGTAGTTTTTGAACAGATAGGATGTGGTTTATTTGCCCTTACTGGAGTATCTTGTGATGTGCTGTGCAAGGAAAGGGTCAAACTTGGACAACAACTCACTCAGCCCCAGATAGTTGTCATTATGAGGTGAACCCATTGTTTCGTCAGTACCACGGAATGCGAGACCTCTCTCTGCCAAAAACCGAAT